>NW_023606785.1:0-40001 GCF_013339745.2 Dermacentor silvarum | reverse complement strand
TCAGAGGCGATCTCGTAGGTGACGGGAGTCACGGCACGAAGCGCTCGGTAGGGGCCTGTGTAACGAGACAGCAGTTTTTCTGACAGGCCGACCTGACACGACGGAGACCATAGAAGCACCAAAGAACCAGGCGGGAAGTGCACGTCGCGGTGTCGCTGGTCGTACAAACGCCGTTGACTTTCTTGGGAGTGCAGAAGGCGGTCACGGGCAATTTCCCTTGCGTGGGCAGCGCGGGCGACGGCGTCAAGTGCATAATCACTGGTGGGTGCTGGTTCTCGGCCGAACAGAAGGAAAAATGGCGAATAACCGGCTGTGTCGTGGCGCGAGGAATTATACGCAAAGGTGACAAACGGTAGAGCGAGGTCCCAGTCAGTGTGGTCGGAAGACACATACTTCGCGAGTATATGTCTGTGAGAGTGCGATTAAGACGCTCCGTGCGACCATTCGTTTGCGGATGGTATGACGTGGATAGCTTGTGCCTCGTGGCACAGGACTGCAGGATGTCCGCGATAACTTTTGACAATATCGACTGAACTTCAAAAACATTGCCACGCTTGCAAAGTTTCTGCAGTTTGAGAAAGGAGTCTGTAAAAATAAAAGTTCGACTGGAGGGAGCGCCGAAACTCACACCCAGTTCTCCGGCACTTCCTCCCCCTCCACCGAAAAAAAAATAAATAAAAACTAGAAAGGACGCTGATTCGGCGCTGTGGTCGACTCGGCAGGATAACTTTAAAAGGACAGCAGCAGGGAAAACACAGAAGCTTCTCTCGGATAGGCAATTTGCCGTTCCAACAAATAGGGTTTTTAAACGATGTCTAAAACAAAGGCAGTTTTCATGAAAGCGTGGTATTTTGATAATTGCGCTCGTACAATATCAAATGCAACTTTATTTTCCCCACCCTGTGTTGCTTTTATGCATCAGTGTTTCGACAGCGCTTGCACAGCCTATTGCGAGCAATTCTTCCCGTCCTGCTGGGTTTTCACTCACGCAGTCGATTTCAGATGGACCTTAAACCACAGCTGGAATATAGCTGTCTAATATCATTCGTTTTGTACACCCCCTGTGCCAGTGCTCTTATTCATTTCTATACAATATTGTGCAACACTCCACATTACTGTACATCCCTGTACATGATCTGAACGAAGCAAATGGAGGCTCCATCGTCATTTGAGCTGACACTAGGCTACCTCGCTTGCAATGAAAAGCTGATCGAACGCAATAATTAAGTATGAAGAGGTTTCAGCACGCTCTTTGATCTGACAACCATTCATTTGCAAGCCTAGGGAATGCAGTAAAAACAAACCAGGTGCCTGCGGCCATTCTGACTTAGAAAAATTGGAAACAAGAAACCGCGTTCACAGTTTGTATATTGCCGATTTTTTTACTCTCAGTACTTATATTGACGCGAAATCAGTTGGCACGTGGTGACATTGGCCCCTTGAGGCGAGAACGACGAAGTTCGTGGTTGCGCGCACGCTCTCTGAGGTCCAGCCATTATTAAAGGCTGGCGTGCTTTTTGCCTATCTGTTGCTGGTCAAATATTCTAGCTGTAGTAGCTGGGTGACATTTCTGGTGCAGGTGCGTTGTACGGTTGATGTTAAGATCTCCGGAGCGTACCCCAGACCTAAGCCCGGCGAGTAGTTCGGCCGAGCTTACCCCTGTGCACGTACGTATACCAGCCGACGTCTCCAGGGACTCCAGTCACAGCACGGTCTGCTACCCGAACGAAGTAGAATGACGAACCAACCACCTCCTGCCGCTACTGCAGCATCGCACGTGGTCGTCAATCAGACCCCGACGCCGAATCCGTTCCACGGGAGTGCTTCAGAGGACGCCGACGACTGGCTTGACCATTTTGACCGGGTCGCCAACCTTAACGACTGGACCCACGAGCGTAAGCTTCGCTACGTGTACTTCGCTCTTGAAGATTCCGCGAAAATATGTATTGAGAACCACGAGGCGGCACTGACGTCATGGGAAGAATTTCGTCGGCAGTTCAATACCTTGGCCAGGGCGGACAGGAAGGAGAGGGCGGAGTTAGTCATGGAGTCGAGAATTCAAGGCCCGAATGAGCGAGTGACGGCGTACGTAGAAGACATGAATCGGCTCTTCAGACGTGCGGACCTCTCTATGACTGAAGCAAAGAAGGTGCGCCACCTAATACGCGGCGTCAAAGAGGAACTCTTTGCTGGCGTCATTCGCAATCCGCCGACGACACTTGCAGAGTTCCACGACGAAGCCACCACCATGGAAAAGGTCCTTCAACAGCGGGCCAGGCAATACAACCGCGACACCGTGATTTCAAGGGAGCTCTCTGCCGTTACCCTCGGCAACGACATTGGCGCCTTGCGAGAACTCATCAGGGCTGTCATCAAGGAGGACTGCAGAAGATGCAGACGACCGCTGCCTCTGTGGGACAACTTTCCATTGCGGAAATGGTGCGCGCCGAGGTGCGACAGGCCGTCCATGTTCCTGAACAGTACGAGGCACCACAGCAGGGACCACGTCCTTAAATGAGTTACGCTGAAGCAGTACGCCATCCACCACCCTCAAGTGCATATAGCATGGTACAGCCTGCTTAGCAAATGGACGTAAGCTTCAGGTCTCGCAGCCCACCGCACATCGGCGAAGCAAGAACTAGGAAGAGCGACGTCTGGCGCAGACTTTAAGCCCCGGCCTTTGTTATCATTGTGGCGAAGCCGGGCACATCTACAGAATGTGTCCTTGTCATTTGGGGCTCCGAGGATTCTCGCCGAATGCACCTCGACCACGACCTGGTGAGCGGCCGCCGGAAATAGAGTTTCGTCGCGAATCGTCGCACTGGTGATCAACGATGGCAGGAGCCCCGTTCGTCGTCTCCTGCTCGTTACAGGTCACCATCACCAAGCCAAGCCTTCTCTCGCAGCGCTCTCAGACGCCGCTCGCCTAGCCCGGCGCGTCGGGAAAACTTAGTTCAGCGACCTCCAGAGGTGAGGCCGCTGACCTCGACTGTGCGCAAGATCCTCCAATACGACGACAACGACGAAAACAGAACGACACAGACGTACAGACGCAGTCAAACACCGTACGTGAGGTAATAACGTCGAATATTTCCGTCACCGTAGATGACGAAGAAATACCAGCGTTAATCGACACTGGAGCGGACACCTCAGTTATGAGCATGGATCTTGCCTGCAAGCTGAAGAACGTTTCTACCGAATGGACGGGGTCGCACACACGGGCTGCTCCCATTAGATTCGCACTGCAGGAGGCCATCTGCTAACCGCGGTAGGGCGATGCACAGCGCGAGTGTGCATTCGTGGGTTTACGTACCTCGGAGATTTCGTTATTCTACCAAGCTGTTCGAGGGACCTAATTCTGGGAGTGGACTTTCTGCAGGCTAAGGGAGCCGTGATTAACTTACAAAAGTGGCTGGTATAATGAAGAGAATGACATCCCGGGCTGAGCGATCATCATCACGAGGAGAAGGCACGGGATCGGCGTTCGAACACCATCATCTTGTTCTCCCTGCGTACTGTTCCAAGCTACCGCCTGTTTGTTGGACTCGCCCAATAAACCTCTTTACTTTTGGTGGAGGTGCTGGGTACGCACAACACCGGCACCCTGGAACTTCGATCCCGGACGTTGCACTCGACCATGACAGCTGACGCTACCCAACCGCCGCCACCTCTCCCGGCCGCCGTTTGCCCCGGCCCGGTTCGCCAGCGAGACCCCCCGGTATTTTCGGGTACGGAAGACCAGGACGTCGAGGACTGGCTGTCGTCCTACGAAAAAGTTAGCGGACCTAACAAGTGGGATGATGCTGCTAAGCTGAGTACCGCGAAATTTTACCTGGCTGGCGTGGCGAAGCTGTGGTATTCGAACCTCGAATCTGAATTTGAGAACTGGTCCGCTTTCAGGGAGGCAATATCTGCCGTTTTTGGTCGCCCTGCCGTGCGGAAGTTACGCGCCGAACAACGGCTGTGCACACGGACACAGGAACCTAATGAAACTTTTACCGCCTATATTGAGGAAATAATCGATCTCTGCAGGCGCGTCGATGCCTCAATGAGCGAAAGTGCCAAAATACAGCATATTATGAAGGGTGTCGACGGCGATGTCTTTCAAATGCTTCTTGCGAAGTCTCCTGGCACTGTCTGAAGTGGTGAGCCTGTGCCAGAGCTATGGCGAATTGAGAAGGCAGCGAGCTCTCACCCGACGTTCACCTCAGACGTACAACCAACCACTCGCTGCACTGGACGTCATACCTAACCAGTCATACCTTCTCGCACAAATGAAAGACTTCGTGCGTGAGGAGGTGTCCCGTCAGTTGTCTCTCCTACCGTTTGCTCAGCGTCAGGAGCTCCCACAGCAGCAGCAACTGCAGCAACCAATCCCGTTGGCTCCCGTGCTTCGACACGTCATTCAGGAACAGATTTACGAAGCCATGCCGGGGCCCATTCAGCAGCACCCTGTCGCCGCGCCTCTTAGTTACGCTGAGGTAGTAAAGCGGCAGCAGCTACAACAGCGCTCGCCGTTCCATGGTGTGTCGTATGCTGCAGCCTCGACTAATCGGTCCGTGACATGGGCTGCTCCCATCACTGCAAATCTCTGGTGAATGCACGACAACCGGCCGATCTGTTTTGCATGTGGTGGCCCTGGTCATACCGCCCGACACTGCCGTCGTCGCGTCCTAGGATACTCAGATGCCCGTTCACCGAACTACATGGATCGTCCCCGCTCTCGTTATGAAAGTCCGGATCCCCAAACAAGCACGTCTTCACGTGACTATCCGCAACCCACGTCTCGTCGCTCACCTTCACCCCATCCCCGCTCCTTGTGACCCATGCGTCGTCGACCAGGCCCTGAAAATGAGGGAAAATAGCCCCCGCAGTTCAAGAGGCAAGAACTGCGCTGTTGAAATGCTCAAGTCCTGGAACTTTGCCGTCGAATATTGTCGAAGTTTTTGTTGAAGGCACCCATGCGTATGCTTTTGTCGATACTGATGCTGCCGTTTCTGTTATAGATGCCAAACTTTGCCGCAAGCTTCGAAAAGTGACTACGCCTCTTGAGATGATGCCCTTACGTACAGCGAATGGAGACCCTGTTCGGCCTGTGGCCGCCTGCACTGCTCGACTTATCATTGCTAAAGAACACTACATTGTTGAGTTTATCGTCCTTTCATCCTGCTCGCACGACATCTTACTTGGCTGGGACTTTCTATTGTGTAATCACGTCGTTATTGATTAGGCCAGATCTGAACTTGAGCTCTCCCCGTTGTGTGACCCGCCGTACAACCACACTCATCAAGCCGCCCACAAGCTAGTCGTAACAGAGAACACAGAAATTCCGGCGACATCAGCTGTTTTGCTCTCAGTGTTCTGCAACAGCCCAAGTGACGAAGCTGCATTCTTTGAACCATCACGCCTCCTTCTAAGTCGGAAGACACTTCTTCTGCCTTATTTGACCCTGTCTATTTCGGATGAAACAAGTGCTCTCTGCCTCAGAAATCCTATTCCGTATGCCATCCAACTGCTTAAAGGTGAATCCCTTGGATGCTGCAACCCATTGATATCGGCCAAATTTTTTGCGTACAGCAAGATTCCACTCGACGCGACCTGGATGCCGTCAGTGCTCTTAACCCTTCTGATGTACCAGCTGCCGACCTATTCAATTCGTCGATTGCAGACGGACTATCGCCATTTGAACGCTCTGCTCTTCTCCAGCTGCTCTACCAGTTAAGCGAGTCTTTCGATGTTACCCAACGTGCCCTTGGCCGAACTTCTACCATTGTTCACTACATCGACACCGGCTCCAACTTGCCAGTGCGACAACGTCCGTACCGTGTCTCCACCGCGGAACGTCAAGTTATTACCGACCAGGTTGACGATATGCTTAAACGCGACGTTATTCGCCCCTCACAAGGTCCGTGGGCATCCCCTGTGGTTCTCGTTAAAAAAATAAGGCTCGATTCGCTTCTGCGTGGATTACCAGTGCCTAAAAAAGGTCACTCGGAAATACGTGTACCCTTTACCCAGAATTGACGATGCCCTTGATTGCTTACAAGGTGCCGAGTTTTTTTCATCGTTAGATTTGCGTTCCGGGTATTGGCAGGTGCCTTTAGTAGAGGCCGACCGCTAAAAGACAGCCTTCGTCACGCCTGACGGCCTATATAAATTTAATTTCATGCCCTTCGGCCTCTGCAATGAGCCTGCCACCTTCGAGCGCATCATGGACTCGGTTCTGCGGGGTTTGAGGTGGCACATATGTATCTGCTACCTCGACGACATTTTAGGGGCGAAGCTCCTTATAGCGGCACCCGTTCCGTCCCCGCCGTCGTAGTAGTAGTGTGTAACCAGTAGTGTGTAACCAGTCTGAGAAAAATGAGAAAAAAAATTCCGAAGTTGTGTCCGTAGCGCGGAATCGAACCAGGGAACCCTCGCTTCCGAGCGCGCGGCGTTAGCCCACTACGCCACGAAGCGGACGTGGACACACGCACCACGATGGCAATAAATACCCAACATTAACGAAAGGTCGCGTTTCTAGCGCGTTTCTAACGCGTTTGTGCTAGCGCGTTACGGCCCGTGTAAGAAGCTGGTGTAAGACGCTGTGGCCTCTCCGCCTTACCTTCAACGCGTTTCGAACGCGCTGCCCAAACGGTGGCAAGTCAAGTTCAAGTCGAGGAGCGTTTATGAATACGGGGGGTATACTCTCTCAGCAGTCATGTGATGGTGTCGGCAAACGCGGTGCACGTTCAGGCTTGTGTAAATGGCTGCGTAAGACGCTGTGGCCGCTCCCCCTTACTAGAGAGTACTGCACGTTTCTAACGCGTTTGTGCTAGCGTCCCCTTAAGCGGATCCGATGATTCCCTCCGGAGCTTCGCCCACTCATCATCATTCACCCCGTGGATATGCTGTGATTTTTTTGTCTCTGCGCCAGATTTTGCAACCCATCTCGAACGCCTCAACCATGTCCTGACTTGTCTGAAAAACGCTCAGCTCCAACTCAATCTCAAGAAGTGCCGTTTTGCTGCGCAAAAACTTACAATTCTCGGTCACGTCGTATCAAAGGACGGTGTAGATCCGGGGCCGGCTAAACTACGTGCCGTCACCGACTTTCCCAAACCGACGACTCTAAAGCAGTTAAGAAGTTTCGTAGGGTTATGCTCCTACTTTCGCCGTTTTGTGCGCAACTTCGCCTCTATAATTGCGCCTTTAACCCAACTTTTAAGCAACGCCACCAGTCTCTCGTCGTGGTCTTCTGAGCGTGACCAAGCCTTCTCCACCCTCCGCCGTCTCCTGACGTCACCACCTACACTGCGCCACTACGATCTTAAGGCCGCAACTGAGGTTCACACAGACGCGAGCGGTGTCGGTCTGGGTGCTGTTCTCGCACACCGAAAGCCTGGGTTCGCAGAGTATGTCGTCGCATACGCCAGCAGAAGGCTCACCAAGGCTGAGTCAAACTATAGCGTCACCGATAAAGAATGCTTGGCAATAGTCTGGGCTCTTTTCAAGTTCCGCCCATACTTATACGGCCGCGCGTTTGATGTAGTTACGGATCATCATGCATTATGTTGGTTGTCTTCGCTGAAGGATCCGTCAGGTCGCCTTGCCCGCTGGGCTCTTCGACTTCAAGAGTTTGATATCCGCGTTATATATCGTTCCGGACGCAAACATGCCGATGCTGATGCACTGTCGCGGTCCACCACTATCCACCGAAACTGCGTCCATATTTACTATAGACCACCCACTGTCAGCTCTTGACGTCGCCACCGTGTCCTCTGCACAGCGCCACGATCCACGGATCGCTTCACTTGTTGACGTTTTATCCGAGGCACCTACCCTTTCGCCCTCTCGAACACTGCGACATCAAGCTTCGCACTTGAGCATTCGTGATGGCCTCTTGTACCAGCGGAACTACTCGCCCGATGGTAGGAAGTGGCTCCTAGTGATCCTCCAATCGCTGCGCTCTACAATCTGCGCGTCCTTTCACTCCGACCCTCAGTGCGCTCACGGCGGTGTCTTCAAGACCTATGAACGCTTACGCAAAAGGTACCACTGGCGTAGAATGTTTCGCTTTGTCCGCAAGTTCATTCGCGGCTGCCACGAGTGTCAGCGATGAAAAAAAAACCACCGCATCCTGCCGCAGGCTCATTACAGCCCCATCCGTGCCGAGACGGCCCATTCGACCGCGTTGGAATTGACCTATATGGACATTTACCTTTGACCACAGCGGCAAACCGATGGGCTATCGTTGCTGTCGGCCACCTTACAGGATACACCGAAACCGCTGCTCTTCCCACGTCGACCGCACAGGACGTCGCCTCTTTCATCCTCAATCGTTTTGTGTGCTGCGACACGGTCCTCCTCGTGAACTCTTCAGTGACCGTGGCCGCGTATTTATCACCGATGTAATTGAAGCACTTCTCCACCAGTGCAATATTTTACATCGGACGTGTACTGCCTACCACCCTCAGACGAACGGTCTGACTGAGCGGTTTAATCGGACACTGGGCGACATGCTTGCGACACATGTTGCATCTGATCAAACAAACTGGGACCTGGTTCTTCCATTTGCGACATATGCGCTATAACACCTCTACGCAAGTCACGACCGGGTTTTCCCCCTTCTTCCTTCTGTATGGTCGCCAGCCATCGCACACTATCGACACGTTGCTGCCATAAGCACCAGATGCCTCAGAGTGCACGCCCGTGTCGGAAGCCACCCGTTACTGCTGAAGATTTCCGCCAACTAGCCAAGCGCTTTACTAGGGCCGACCAACAACGCCAGAAAAACGCCCGCAATGACGACCACCTCTCCTGTCGCAACATTCGCTCCTGGAGCACTTGTCTAGCTTCATGTACCACCCTGCGCTCCTGGCTTGTCATCCAAACTGCTTTCCAATTATCATGGTCCCTACCGCGTCGTTGAGCGTACCTCCCCCGTAAACTACGTCATTGAACCTCTTACGCCACCCGGCGACCGTCGTCGACGTGGACGTGATGTTGTTCACGTAGACCGCCTCAAGCCGTACCTCGACCCTCTTGTCCCCACCTGTTAGAACGCCACTGCGCCAGGATGGCTCCACCTTTCTCGACGGGGGCAATTATAATGAAGAGAATGACATCCCGGGCTGAGCGATCATCATCACGAGGAGAAGGCACGAGATCGGCGTTCGAACACCACCATCTTGTTCTCCCTGCGTATACTGTTCCGAGCTACCGCCTGTTTGTTGGACTCGCCCAATAAACCTCTTTACACTGGTAACGTTTTCAACGTCGCAGGCCTTAGCAGGGAGCAGCACAGACGACACGTATATCAACGCCTTCAGGATTGTCGAACGAGAACATCACGGTGCCGCCAAGGAGCAGCGTATTGGCCCTCGTAACCTGCGACGCATTCGACGACTATGAGGGTATTGCCGAGGCAAATATCCCGCTGTTGCTCGAAAGACACATCTGCATCACCCGGGGCCTTGTTTGAATACAGAATAAGTACTCGCAAGTTTTGTTGACAAACTTCAGCCATGAGTATCAGCACGTCCCTCAAGGTACAGCTGTAGCCTTACTGAACGACATTGCTGACTTCTCCCACATCAGCACGTTACAAATGACTTCACCGGATGCAACAACTCACGCCAGCCTGAGTACCAGCGTCTACATTAATGCTGACTTAGCAGATGTACAGAACGATCAGCTACAGGGCCTAGTGAGAGAAATCTCTGGCTGTTTTTCCACAGAATCTAAAGTCCAACGCACCTCCATTGCGCTACACCGGATAGTTACAGAGGAGTCGGCGCGGCCTGTTCGTGAGCTCCCGTACCGCGTGTCACCTAAGGAGCGGGAGGCGATGAAGCGTCAAGTTCAAGAAATGCTCAATGATGACGTTTTCGAGCCGTCGACAAGTCCGTGGGCGTCGCCTGTCGTACTAGTAAAAAAGAAACACAGCACGCTCCGCTTCTGCGTTGACTACATATGGCTTAACCGACCCACCAAACGCGACGTTTACCCTCTGCCACGGATCGATGACGCTTTGGAGCGTCTGCGTCATGCTGAGTTCTTTACTTCGTTAGACCTAATGTCAGGGTACTGGCAAATCAAAGTGGACGAGCGTGACCGTGAAAAAAACCGCCTTCGTGACTCCCGACGGGCAATACGAATTTAAAGTCCTGCATTTCGGTCTCTGTTTAGCACCTGCAACGTTTCAACGAATGATGGACACTGTACTCATCGGACTTTCGTGGCAGACGTGTCTAGTTGTGATGATTATGGACGTTCGTCACTTGTTTGTGTGTCTTGAGACGAGGAAAACGCACAAGAAACGCTAGTAGGCAAAAAAAATGTTTTTCTTTCAAACACACGATGAGCAAGGAAAGGAAATGAAAAGAAAACAAAACAATGTCACAGCGGATTTTCCCGCGCACACCGATGTACGTGACGCTCAGTCCTACACCACCGTTCGGCGCGTCAAGAGTTCCGAAAAAAACCATCTCACGGTTTCGGTCGTGACGATCGACTCGCTTGTCGTTGCCGCGGTACGGTCGTCGAGGCGAGCCGAGGCAGAGGTGGCACAGTTGCTGCTGCTGGAACCGCCGCCGGCACACGGCTGCGCTACCGTGTGCGGCGCCTGGCTAAGTTGAGGACACCACTGCGTTGTCCGTCCGCAACTCACGAGGACCGCGACCCAGGGTCGGCCCACGCGGACAGCACCTCGGTAGGCCTCGACCAAGAACAGCCCTCAGCAACTGCGCCCTGGCAGGAGCCGCTCAGCAGGCCTCGTCCTTGGTCCCGGAACAGGCCTCCGCATCTGGCCCGGGTAGGCACGCCTTGGTCACTCGGACGCAGCAGGAACCACGGCCCGAGCTCTTCTTCCCGAGCGTCGCACCCGATCTGCTGCCACCGTGGCTTCGCCGCTCGAGCTCCTCCGCACGTTCCCCACGTAGCACTTCTTTTTCGTCGTTTTCTGTTCTTTTTTCTTCCAGCTCCCGTGCCACCTGCCCTCAGCTCGTCTTCTTCACTTCGGTAGGCACTTCTACTGAGTCCACATGTTTCGGAGTACACGTAAAAAATATATAAAAAAATATTGTGTCCTTTCCCCACAATATCCCCCCGCTCAAGAAAGTTGTTATAAAAAAAACAACTTTTAGAAAAAAAATACATAAATGAGTTCATTTATAAACGATGAACCGAAAAGGATGAGAAGTCCAGAAGTCAAACGCGGCTGAGGTAGTCGGCACCTATGTTTTCGGCGCCCTTAATGTATTCCACCACGAAGTCGTATTCCGTTAGCAAGAGACTCCAGCGGAGCACTCGGCTATTCATATGTTTGGCAGAATTTATGTAAGCGAGAGGCTGGTGGTCCGTTTGCAGCACGAAACGTTTGCCGAAGAGGTACACATGAAACTTTTGAATAGCCCACACAACTGCCAGGGCTTCTCTCTCGATGGTTGAGTAGCGGGTTTCTCGTGCGAGGAGTTCACGGCTGGCATACGCTACTGGATGTAGCACCCCGTCGTGACGCTGCAGTAAGACGGCGCCAACACTGGACGAAGATGCGTCCGTGCGCAATATGAAGGGCTCTTGTAACTCCGGTGATCGTAAAACCGGACTAGACGATAGCAGGCGTCGCAACGTTTCAAAAGCTTGTTGACGGCATTCTTCCCAGATGACCTTATTCGGACCTCGCTTCTTGGTGAGTTCTGTTAGAGGTGCTGCCACAGCAGAATAGTTTGGGATGAAATCTCTGTAATAACCCGTTTAGCCAAGAAAGGAGCGAACTTCTTTCTTCGTCTGCGGTCGCTTTGCAGCCTGAATCTTCTCTAAGGTCTCAATCTGTGGCCGGAGAAGATTGTTCCCGACGATATGTCCTAAGAACTTTACCGAAGCAAAGGCAACCTCACTTTTTGAGGGCTTTATGGTCAAATGAGCTGCACGAACACGTTTCAGGAACTTGGTGAGAGTGGTAATGTGCTCGTCCCAGGTTTGTGTGGCTATTAGCACATCGTCAAAATAGTGATATATGTTCGGTATTCCTTCTACCACTCGTCTCATGAGTCGAGTGAACACCGCAGGTGCGGTCTTGATGCCGAAAGGCATAAATCTGAATTGGTACAGCCCAGAAGAAGCTTGAAACGCAGTGAGGGGCTTCGATGCTTCGTGCATAGGCACCTGCCAATACCTTTGTGAAATCGAACTTCGAAAAGTATTGGCTTTGACCCAGTTTGGCAAACATCATGTCCACCCGAGGTATGGGTTCGTTGTCCGTAACCACAACTCGATTCAGCTGTCTGAAGTCAATGCAAAGCCGCATGCTCCCGTCTTTTTTCTTCACCACGACGATAGGTGCTTGATAAGGAGAGTCGGAGGGTTCAATTATACCTTGCTTAGCATGTCCTGGACTTCCTGTTCTACAGCTTCTTGGATGGCAAATGGTATAGGGTACGGACGTACATTTACCGGCGTTTCTGTTGTGAGGCGTAACTTGCACTCGACAACGTTTGTCTTGCCCGGCACATCTGAAAACGCATCTTGAAACTCTTTCAGGAGATCATCAATCTGGACTGTCTGCTCGTTACTCAAGTCAGTTGCTACTAACACATTCTTGTATGTTTCCCGTTGGTGTAGTGCAACAAAAGGCATTTCTTGCTCTTCTGTGTTGTCCGTCTGCACAGTAACTGCGGCGTGTTGCAGGACGTCAGCCGTGGACTCCCTTTCCTCGTATTTCTTTAGGAGGTTGATATGAAATAGGCTCATTGGACCTCCGAGGTCTACCAAATAGTCATATTCATTACGTTTTTCGACGACTGTGAAAGGCCCCTTCCATGTCAGAATCAGCTTGTTCCTATCTGATGGTAGGAGCAGCAATACCTTGTCACCTGGCGATAGCTGTCGAACTCTCGTTTTTTTATCGTAATACTTCTTTTGTATGACTTTGGCCTTCTGTAGTTCTTCATGGGCTACCTTGCAGGTGTTTTGCAGGCGCTCCTGGAGCTCTACAACGTATGCCATAAGTTGTCTTCGTTTCCGCATCAACGTTATCGCCTGTCCACAGTTCTTTCAGAATGGACATCGGTCCCGGACGAATCGACCGTAAAGTAGGTCGAATGGCGAGATCCAAGGCTTGCTTGGGGAACTTCACGGTATGCGAAAAGCAAGGGAGCCAGGTATCTATCCCATTGTTTAGGGCATTCTTGGCACATGCGGCGGACCATTTGTTTGAGAGTTCCCATTGAACCTTTCCACCAGTCCGTTTGCCATGGGATGATAGGGAGTTGTAGGAAGTTGACGAAATGACAGTAGTCGCCCGAGTTCTTGCATAAGGTTGGATGTGAACGACTTTCCACGGTCGCTCACTATTTCTCGTGGGACTCCAACCCGGGAAAACATTTCTAACAGTGCTTCTGCTATCCGCTCGGTCTCAATGCTCGGCAGTGCTACCGCGTCCGGATAACGCGTAGCAAAGTCCACCATCGTTAGCACGTATCTGTTTCCCTTAGCTGAAGTTGGGGACAGGGGGCCAATAATGTCGACGGCGACCCGTTGAAATGGTGTGTCGATGATGGGCATATTCCCCAAAGGGATTCGACCAACGAGGTGTTTTGGTACTGTCCTTTGACATATGTCACAGTGGCTACTTTACAAAAACGCACGGCCATCAAAAAGAAGCTTTAGCTCATGATCTCCCATCTAAATATACACGGTAATGAGGAATAATTTTCCTCAGCATCCACTGCGCCAAATTATATTGTTTCTTGCATTAAAAAATGGTGAAATATACTGACGGTGGGAAACATTATTTAGGCTGTCGCTTTATTCCCAAAAATTGTTGAAAATTTCCAAAGTGAAAAATAAAAAAAAGCTCGAGTATTATGTTTTCAACTCTGTAGCTCAGTGATAACTATATCACAATTGTTTCAGCTGCACCTAATAAAGCATTCAACGAAGACAAAATGAAAGGGACACTACAAATAAATTTTACACAAGTAGAAAAATAGCTATCAAGAAAGGAGTCAAGCAAGGAGGTACTATCTCTCCCATGTGATAGATGTATTTAAGCATACAAGAATAGATTATTGGTAACAACCAATCAGCTGCCAGCTGCATCCTATCTGTAGCATCAGGCTTTAGAATCTGCAGGAGTACACTTATGTTGTTTACTTGCTCACAGGGGACCCTGATCAGGAGAAGGAAACTTATAGAATAAAAATTGACTACAGGACATATGGCAAGCATTATCAAATCATGACCGGGCGCTTACCAGTGTCGCTGAAAAGTGCACAATCATTGCATTTTTACCAGCAATAACATGTGGAGCTGAAATTTAGAGGTTAAGCTCGATAACAAGTTAAGGAGCGCACAAAGAGCGATGGAACGAAAAATGTTAGGCCTATCGTTAAGAGACAGGAAGAGATCGGTGCGGACCAGAGAGCAAACGGGTATAGCCGATATTCTAATTGACATAAAGAGGAAAAAAATGCCAGGCTGGCCATGTATGCGTAGGCAGATAACCAGTGGACATCAGAGTTACAGAATGGGTTCCAAGGGAAGGAAACAGAAAAAAGAACAATATGGAGTGAGTCACCGACCAATTTTTCAGACGCGGTGAATTCACGATCCCTCCACAGCACTGCAGCCAACTTCACAAAACTAAAACAATTCTATAGACATGAGAAGCCCATCTTCCTCCAAGACAGCTAGCAAGAGCCTTCTTGCAATCAGACATGATGAATGGAAAGGAACACTATATAAGGAACATGGTAGTATGGTGTACGCCAAGTACCAGTTGAAAGTTATTCACGGAAAATAATTCGCTTCCCACGAATAACCTTCAGCTGGCAAGTCCTGTTACTCTGTGTTCCTGCTTCGTCGTTTTGCGCTGCTTTTTCTCCTTTGAGATGAATGACAAACTAGCTCAAAGGAAGTTTCCGCTTAGTGAAATAACATTTGTACATTACCTTTGCATTTGCTGAATTGCAGATGCCCTTTTCTTTCGCCTGGGCCAGCACCTCTTCTAATGAGCTAGCCTGAGCCACCTTTTTGATTGTGTGGTCAGCATTCCACAGTTTTATAAGAGGCATTGCTGTTCACTTCCTGCAGTATTTGGTGAAAAACTTGAACTTAAAGGATTCATGGACTCGGGCATCTACTGTTAGTGTATAATGTCTCACAGAACACTTGGGCAAGAGCTAAGAAACAACAAAATTTTATTTCCAGCATTTACACCAACGCATTCCACACAACAATAGGACAACTTCCATACTTTTATCATTAAAAAAGTAAAGTTGCATGGAAGATATGAATCTGGAATATTACACCAGCTAATGACAGTAATGCATTATAAAGCATGTGAATCACAATATACTGCATGCTAAAAAAACACTGGGAGGAAAACAAAACATAGTTCACATGAAACTGAACTCTGATGATAAATGTGCTAAATCAAGGCACTGTTCTTACACAAGTTAAGATTCCATCAGGGGTGCGCAGCCAAAAAATGTTTGCTAGCAATTTTTCGTGCAGAAATATGTCTGAAGTTAGGCTTGGTCACATTTTCATTTTGGTCTAGTTTGGCACTGACAAATCTTAAATTTGGGTGAGTAAAGATTGTTTTTTTTGCTGCCACATTGGCTAATGTGGCAGCCAAAAATTATCCTACATCTAGGATATTAGCATATTAACATTTCTGAAGCACATACAAGCATTTTACACACCTCGAATCAAACGTATGAGTGTACATCTCAGGTCTAAG
The DNA here is from genome assembly GCF_013339745.2 of Dermacentor silvarum. NCBI lineage: Eukaryota > Metazoa > Arthropoda > Arachnida > Ixodida > Ixodidae > Dermacentor > Dermacentor silvarum. The sequence goes on along the minus strand of NW_023606785.1, from coordinate 24,271 downwards.
TAAATATACTGTAGGAATCTTATACCCTTTAACCCTTCCACTATGCATAGCCCCTGTGGAAAGTAGGTAACCAGAACTACTAATTAGGCTGCCTGCCTCTCAGTACATCCCTTTTTTTCTTTTATCTCTACTTTCTGAGCTGTCATGGCTCACACACTGCTACACCATCAGCCACATGGCACAATGGCTGAGAATAGAATTGGAGGAAACTAATCCTAGAAAACACAGCTAACAGCGCCAAAATATGTGGTCAGCAGTACATTCTGCACCATATACTGAGGGTCACCAGCAAGACTTGCACGTCATGGCTAAGGGTGGCCTTCGCTTTGCAGAAAAGCTATACAAACTATACAACAAACTATACAGCAGGTGTGGACTATCTAGAACACATTAATTTAGACCCTCATTCGCCCCTGTGGACTCTACACCGGGTGCAGACTATAGTGCTGAAAAATATGGTACATTCAAATATTGCACTATAGCACATGCTGCAGGCTAATGGCCAGTATCTGTGCACTTATACGGTAAAGCTCAAGTGCTCCAAACAATTTGCCAAATGAAGCTGTTTAGCTGTGGATTGTGACCTCTGCCTGACAATTCATTATGTGCGACACCTTGGATTGCAGTGTGGCCAATGAAAAATGCACATAATGACTCACAAGAACAGGTAAATGCTCAATGAGGATACTTCTGGCACAGTAAAGTGTGATGTTAACTTTGTCTCGCAGTGTTTTGCTGTAAGACGGTCATATTAAACATATCGGACCACCACTATGAAGTTGCTCTACCTTTCGACAAAGCAAGTGCCATTTTTTTCTAGCATGTGTGCAAGAGGAATAGCCCTCCTTCCTCCGTCTCTTGCATTGATGACATGACCTTTAAGGCAGCCGTTACCGAATACATTTGAATTGTAGCATGGCCTAATTTAGGCCAACTTTCTCCTATTGGCACAAGGTGCAGAAATTCACACTTGTATCAATATGATGCAAGCAGCACAGCTGTCGCACCCCTGTTACAATAACGTAGACAACTTTTCATGACAACACCACCAGATTACTAACAACTGACAACTAACTTACACCGGATTACATACAAACAAACATACAAAAACAAAGCTTTCGACCAATTTTCAGCAAGCACCTATTAAATGATTAAGAGCTGAATGAATGCTAGAAAGAAAAGTTAATGATAACAAGATTAATGCCCCACAAGAGATCCAAAGGGCATTATTTTCAGTCTTTATACAATGATAACATTTCAGGTCAAAGTATCTATTGTTTGAGCAACATCAGTCCCGTTAGCTTAATTTTGTTAATGTACATGAACTAAGGTTGTGCTCCAATCAAGCATAAACACTTCGCTTGTCCTTGGTACGAATGAATTTTTCCTGCGCTTTAAGGGTTCTTGCCCCTTTAAGAAACTTATAAATTAAAACATGTTATCCATGATGGTTCTTCGAAAAATAATACACCACACTTTTCTCAGAGGGAAAAAAATAAGAGGAAATGTAAAAAGTGTTTTTTTTAAATAATGGGGTTTTACGTGCCAAAAACCACAATCTCATTATGAGGCAAGCCGTAGTGGAGGACTCTAGAACAATTTCGACGTGCACCTAGATTTAAGTACATGGGTGTTTTCACATTTCGCCCCCATCGAAATGCGGCTGCCGAGGACTCGATCCCGTGACCTCGCACATTAAAATTATGTTGCAATAGCGACACTCACTATTGCATACGCAGTCCCCTCCTGTGAATTCAAGCTTAATAAACTGAGCAAGATCAGTATGCATTCACAAGTTCAAATTCAATATTAATTTTCCAGTATGCGGTGTTTTCTATAGGCGCTTGGTAAGATATGGAATACAAACGTAGGTCAGCAGTGTCTGCGTACACGAAAAGCATTTGCAGAATGCTGCTTAGTATGTCAAAGCTTCAAAGCAAGCTGCAAGTGGACACAATAAGAATGCCTACCAACAGCTGCCCCACTAGCTGTGCAATGTAAGCCCCACATATCAAACAATTGGGCTATGAACTCATCATGCCTAATCAAACATAAAACATCTGAACATATTAATTTTAAATATGTAGACCTTTGTGTCTGCATGTTAAATAATGTGGTGCATTACACATTCAGGGCAACGAGTCTGCAATATCTTTCAGACAACCATTCAGGCTTTCAGAGCTGATGCAATGTTAGCTTATGAAACAGATTCATGGCTATAAAAACATAAAATCAAAACATCAACTTTTTAGCCACAATGCATAAACATGTGCATGCTTCAAACTTACATAACAGTAGACAATTTAACCCACAACTATATTACATGGAAGCAGTATTCATTTACAAACTGCAGTCACATTATAATTTGCATTAAAACAGTGGTCATAGAGTAACTAGTTTCTAACTCTGATGCATGCAAACACTTCACAAAGGATGAAAAAAATTTTTTTAGAAGTCAATGTTGCATTGAAGTACAATGAAAAGGCTGTACAGAACAATAATGCATTACCATTTGGTATAAGTGCACCATGTGTGCACTTAACAATGGACCTTTTTCCAGTAGCGACCCCTCTAGCAGCTACCACTTTAACTAAATTTGAGTCAAGACACACGTTCCCGCCACTTCTCGCCTCTACGCAGAGTATGGCGGTGTTTGACCAAGCAGTCTCTCGCGACGGCCGTCCCTGCTTTTTTTTTGTTGTTGCATGTGTTGTTGAGGTAGCATCTCATCATTCTGCTCTAGCGCGCGTATTTGCTCACGTGTAGCAATAACACATTTTACATTTACCGACGCGACGGCAACATGCTGATGCGACGTGCAGGCTGTTTGTAACCAAGATTTGAGAGATGCACCAGCCTTTATTCTTTAACAGCTTGGTCAGTACTTTTATTCAACTGACGAAGGCATGTGCGAGCATCAAACGCGCCGCGGCAGGACTTTCTTCAGGATAAACTCCACCGTCGATTGGAGTGGCTCGACTTGAAGGAGGCGTTCAACATACGCATGCAAGTACGTGCTTTCCCTTAAGAGCGGGCATGCAAGCAGCTCACCATGATGAATAAACAACATGCAAAACTTCTGCACACGTACTGCGAGTGTACTGCAGGGCAAGTGTTGTTTCATCTCGATATGTGTATCGTATATGGCATAGTAAAGGAACTAAGTGGACACAGCACGTTGTTTTGTCAGGCGCATAAAGCTTCATTTGCCTGCAAAAAGTAAGACTCACGAGTTTTGTATAATGCGACACCGCGAGTGTGTCACTTTGGCCTCGCACGATGCAATCTGATCGGCTGTGTTGCGAGATTCTTCTTTTTGTTTGGCCCCACGTAACTGTACAGCTATATCTGCCTGCATGCGGTAACACGTTCTTAAGGCAATGGTAAAATCCGTGCCGTATACATACCTGTAGATTAAAACATCGCTGTGACTTCCGAGTCAGTCGTAGGGCGAAAAGTGCAATAATCACAGCGCTAGTGTCATGCTGTTACCAGAACGCTGGCTTGCCTCACTCAGCAAGAATCGCTTGATAACTCACTTATCTGATAACGTGGGGTAATTTTTAAAAATTTGACTGTGGTGCTCCACTCCAGTAAAATACGTTTACCATTCCATGCCGGTTTGTGCAATCGACAGTACAGCAAGCGCCGAGCATGAGATTCGTCGCAAATGCTGCGCCTATCGCTCGAGTGTTCACGGAGTCGTTTTCATCGACAAAAATGCTTGCAGTCTTTCCCATGAACTGCTAAGCGTTTCTTTTAACCAACATTCTCGCCCAGAACACAAGAAAAATTATATTCAGCTCCTTAAGCTCAGGAAATTGCCGCCAATCATGCAAGAGTTCACACACTCACTTTACACACCTGCCCTGCGATAATGGGGGTGCGGTGTGGAATGCAGCTGGGGTGAGGGTACGCGCATGCACATAGCTGAATTGAAAAAAGGTCCATTATCTTTGAACAATGACAACATTTATGTTGAAAAAGCCTCAGTATGCAGGGCTTGTTTAAAACTCACAGTTGTTCTGGAAAAGAAAAATTCAGCCTTATCACGGAGGCTTGACCAAGTAAATAGGGCTGGTATGGCGTTCTGTCCAGTAACTGAAAGGGGCGCAGAAGCACTGTTTCACAAAATGCACTTTCTAATTCATACAATGCAAAAGCTGGAGCGAGAGTGGCCCGAACACACTGCACCAAAAAGAAAACTTCACAGCCAGCTTTAACAATGGCAATTATTGAGCCGAACATTGCATCAAACCGTGTTCCTGACACAAGAATGTAGTCATTCACGGCATACAAACAGCCATCCACAGTAGCTTTCTTTAGGAGAACACTGTTGTCAGGTATTTTAACATGCCTCAGATTGTTTAAAACACTGGACTCCTGATTCTGGCTCATATCTGTGTACACGGCTGGAATGTGAAATAAACCTCGTGCTGCCAGGAATGACTGATACAGCTGATGCTGTTCACTTAGCGTTTTTGTAACATTTTTGAAGTTTCTCACACTTCGCATGCACTGTTTAAAATACTGGTGCTTTCCTTCGAATCTCATGGTCCACACATGACAAAGTGGTCCAAACTCCTGAATTAGCTGACTGTAATGCAACATATAATGATGCTTTGGCCGAAGCTTGTTAGTAGAAAAAATAATACTTCGGGATGTTATGTAGTCTTCAATCAGAACTTTCAAGTATGCTACTTGAGCAGGAGTTATAGTAGGTGCCATGAGGAGGTCAGTCAACTCCATGAGCTTGACAAACGTTTCCCAGACTGGGTCACTTGTGTTGGCTACTTTCATACCTACAAACACAGTAAGCAGTCTCACTAGTGTCCAATTTTGCAAAGCATGGCCTCCAAGTTTGTCACTTGGACTAGGCACTTTGGCTGGCTTATTTCGCCAGTCATGGGCATTGTATTTCATAGTAGAAATCCTGTTGTTAAGATATTCATATGTGAACCAGCCTTTCTCAGTGACAAAGTACCGAATGTATAATGGCATATCATAACGAACCACACCTTCAAAAAGATCATGCCCAATACATGGTGGCAAACCAGACTGGCACACATGAAAATGCTTCAGTACATGAAACGAAGAGTTTGTCACTATGCCGCAGTCATCATGTCCTCCATTGTTCATGACATGTTCAAGTGACTGTATGTAGTTATCTGGGGTTCGCCTTTGTCCTACTGCATATGGGGTCTGATGAAATTGGGAACGTGTTAGTAGGCAGAAGCGGCAAAAGTATGTTGACGTGCTAAAATTCTGAGTGAAACCGCCAACCATGTGGCTTCCCAGATTATCACCCGCAATGAAATCTAGTCGTACAAAATGATTCACCCCATTAATAAGTAAGCCTTTAGTTTCAAGTAGAAGTAAATCTTCAGTCAAAGGCTGCAAAACTTTGTCGAGGCCAAACTCTTTCACATCCTTCTGGCGGCAAAGCATGACCAACTGCATGCTTTCAAACCGTGATCTATAACGCAGCGGCAAATTTCCAAGTGTCATGTACACTGCAAGTAGCTTGAAATTGCCCTTTGACGAGCCTAACGGATTCACTATTTCAAATTCATCCTGATACAAAATTACATGTATCACATTCTCTGTGGATTGTCTGAATGGCTGGCAGAAAATATAATCTTGGTAGTAGTCTCCTGATGTGCTTTGCTGACTACTAGGAGAGCAAGAGAGAAGGAAATATATCAGATGCTCAATGGGCACATAGTGGTAAGTAGACGCAACATTTTGCTTGTTCATGCCTAAAGTGATTTCCACTGGTGGCACAAAACAAAACTTTTTTATAATATTTATAACGGGAGCACGACGATCTCAGTATGACAGATGCACCTTCAAAGGCATCTTTACAAAATGCAGAACGTACTGAAGAAAGAGTGTCAGTGGAAACTGTCTTGGCAACCTCATGTAATGACATGTTTCTGTTTAGATTGTGACGATTCTGCAGCTCTTTAACAATGTATTGCACTGTGCTTGCTGGCACATGATGCTGAGACTCAAGTTTTAAAAGAAAAAGTGCAAAATTGTCAGTAAAAGGATTGCACTCCAAATGGCTACCACCACTAGAATCTGTTTCACAGGTGTCCCCAACACCAACAATCGGGGCGCGACTATGCTCCCCATCCAGAGTAGCTGGTTCGACTTCAAAGTTAGCATCTGGCACTTGTAACAGCTGTGTTGCCGTAGTGTCACGATGGTACCTTGACACATGCGTCCTGAATGACCCTGCTGACCTCAGAACACTGGAACACCCCACAAAAGGGCACATGACAGCGTCTATTCCCTTATCCAAATGTTCAGCAACATGGGAAACAAACTCCGTGCGAGTGGACTCACTTGCCCCGCATGAGGGCACAGAGCAGACAAATGCAGGATCATCTTGTTTGCTGCGTTGTTTCCTATGATGTCTGAAGACGTGGCTTCGCAGGCTTTCATAGTTTTTAAACAAAGCAGAGCATGGCTCACTAGGGCAAAGTGCACCACCCAGCACACTGCTGTGATAATGGTAGTGCTCGAAGTAGTCCACCAACGTTGGAAACGTCTGTGCACAAATACGGCAAGCAGCCATTCTTCATTGGTGCTACAGCTGCAAAAAAGATCAAACAATTATTTCTTCTGAAGTCCATGTTTTTCCTCATGTCCTTTTTTTTCAGAACCATTCAATAATATACTATTATTCCAATTGTACTATAACACCAGTAGACTATATACACCAGTAGATTAGTTCCAATGGTTTGTGTGCATGTCGGCTAATGTTAATTTTCTTTCCATTTTATCCCATAGTGCTTTGCTTTTTCAAAGCAGTAACATATTCCTATAAATACCACCAAATGTGAGCATTACATGATCTGGCTTATACATTCACAAATGGAATATTATTGCATGAACGTATGAACTGATGCAGTCCATGTTTGCCATTAATGAGAATACAAGTTCACATTTTGAGGATATGTGAGGGCCGCATCAGCTGCACAATTAGAGTCGGGTGTATTATCGAGCGTGATTGATTCACAAAAGGAGCATCAGCAAAGGAAAAGTAGGAGCATAAACCGCTAATGGTTCGTACATTAGATAAAAATGTCAGAGTGTCATGAAGTACATTGTCAGCTTTAATACCGCTGTCACACGGTCACTTTCGATCGCGATAGGGACCAATCGGGATAAGAGCTCGATACGGATCCAGACAGTTCGCGATCCATTGCATCGCGATCGGGCCTGATCGCGACAGGACGTTGACGACCACGTAGTTCCGAGAGTTGCAGACGATCAGCAGACCTCCTTACCCGCGATGGCAAACGAAATAATGTTTTCTTGAGAAAAAAGAAAAGCTTTATATTACAATTTTATACAAATTTGATAAGTGCTTCGGACCCGCTTACAAAAACTGGTGCGCTTGAGCTCACCCAGACTGGAACCGGATCGTTGGACCACATAGCAACGATCATTGTCAATCGCAATCAAAACTGATACCGATATTTAACAAGTAAACCCACGGTCTCGCATGACGCCTTCACAATGTTTCATCGCGTGCTATGCAGAGGCCCCACCATAGGTAAAAATAAGTTAATTTGAAGCGCGGAGACCGCGCAGTTTAGACGACGCTACATATAAAGGTTCCGGGGCAACGGTCTTATATGCATTCCATAATGGCTTCACTGCAAGACAGCTGTGTAATGCCGTGAAGGGACGCGAGAATTCCCGCAAGTATACACGTGTAAACCACATGTCATTCGATTCTGAAGCGCGCTAACACTGGCAGTAATTTTTTTCGCAATTTGCTGAAGGAAACAGGCAACACGGCATACATACGAAACGCAAGCACAAATGATCGAGCTTTTGGGTGGACGAAAAAAATTTGAGATTGTAGTCCTAGCGTCACAGCAACAAAAAAGGCCAATGCAGCGAGTTGTCCGGTTGCCACACAGCTAAACAACAGTTGTTGCCACATTAGTTTTCTGCAGCTGCTTTTGTGTTAGTCTATATATCTTCCATAAGCACTGAAAACATCGAACGCATGAGCTCTTTGTCTGCCTTCGCTATATATATTTATAGGGCTCGCCCGTACGACTTGCAACAGTATATGGGCCTGTAGGGCTTTCGCATGTCGCTTGCAACTGCTGGGCATAAGAGCATTGATGAACGCAGTAAAATAAAGCTTACCTGATTTTCAATCAGAAGTTCGGCAGTGAGACACTTGGCACAAGACGGGTCACACGGCGCTGACGAAAACCGGACAACCAGGCGACCACAGGAGCAGCGAACCAAGTGATGTAGCGCTCCCTTGCGCTTGCGCAATCCAACCTTGCTCAACCACTGGACAACTAACGAGTACTAGCTAGTGAGTTTGCGAGGTAATCAGCGCCCCACCACGAGCGCACCTTATTTTTTTATTTCGATTAATAACGTACTGCCTTGTCGCCTCAAAAAGAAGCATGTGCACCTGCAGTTTTAACGAATTCCGATGTCTGGCACAATTATTACGGAAACTCTCCGTTTTTGAAAACACGGAAGATAAACACGTTTTTTTCGTCTTTCTAACGTAGCTTTCCTCTGTTTTCGACAAAACAGAAGTGTCGTCCGTTTTTTTAACGTAGAATCCTTCCGTTTTCGATAAAACATGACAGTATCTGTTTTTTTACGTATGTTTTCTACGTTAAATTACGGAAATTTTTACAGTGTATGACGTGTGCACACTAATTATGCATGTGAGACCGAACAACCGAAAAATATTATTTTTCGACTTCATGCCTTTTTACCATCAGCCATCCGCAATTGGTCCAAAGTTTTCGGGCTGCGTCCACTTCGCCTGTCTTTCACCTGACGTCCAAAAACCGTGAAAAATCACTGCGTCAAGGTGGCGTGTACGCATTAAAGATGCATTATTACGCCGATCAAAACTTAATTTTTTTAAATAGCCGGACACTGCCCCGTTCCGACATGATTAGAAGGTGGGTACCCACCGATTGCTCTGGCACTGGCTAGTCGGAGCTGCCGTGGAGAATGGATTTAATTGCCTATATTAAAAATTTTGCGTGACATTTTATGGTTGTCGAGCCCTTCCTGCAGGTAAACGACATCGCTATGTCAAATTTTCTTAACTGAAGATTCGTTTTAGCTGCCTTATTACGCTTCCGTTGCACGCCGGCGTGATTTTCTAGCAGACACCGAAAGCTAAGTAGGAAGAAGCAGGGCAAACGCAGACGCCGGCAACACCCTCCTCATCAGGTTATCTACTTTCACTGCGCTAGCCTGGCCCCACCTTACTGCCTCCACTTCTGCGTGCTCCTCGCCCTTGGTCAGCCAATCAGGTAGGAAACATATGTCAAGTTAGGCAATGCTATTCCTTTTGAAAGCAAACAAGAGTGACCTAGTATAAAATAGGAGAGCGTTTCAATAGCCTTCTCAAACAACGCTGCGAGTCACCGCCCGATAATTGCGCTGGCGGTTACGTAAATTGGACATCAGGACATTGGAAGGAAAACAGATTGGAATAGTTTTACGTTATAGGGTCCCAGCCATCGACCCGCCTAGAATTTGTACCCAGCGCAGATCGCTTTCTAGATCTCGGCCGCGCGGCCGCGCTCAGCCACGTCATTAGTAGCCGCCACGGGAGTAAAACGTCCCCCACTTTCACTGCGGCCTTGTGCGCGATGGAAGACGGAGCGCTTTCTCCCCGCCTTCCTTCCTTGCGCACGCGAGACTGAGAAACCATTCTCTGCTCACCCTTTCACGCTTTCACTTTACCCACACCATACGGCGCGCGGCCACGATGTTATCGCACTTGGACATTATACGTAACATCACGTCGACGACGACGGCGTAAATGTGCCTGGAGTGTCCATATATTTGCAATCGCAATCAAATGAAATGGATCCGACTCAGTGTGGTAAGCAGAGTAAGCGAAGCTTTCTCTGCTGTTTGCTTTGACTGGCGATAGTACGCGGTGATCTTAACAGTGAATGTTTAATTTCTTCAGCATTTATTGCAATGCGAGAGTGGTGAGTTGATGTTCTGCGTGCACCTGTTTGTCAGTATAATACACACAATACACAGCGAGACGTGCTTGCTTGAGGCATTGTTGTGCGCCGTTTTTCATAACCTTCGAGATTGAGCCACCAGGCTTCTAAGATGAATCTGGCACGCTTCCACTCGCACCGGCAACATACGGCATCCGGCCGCGATGTTATCGCAGTCGGACTTCACACGGAACATCGCGGCGACAGCGAAGGCGAGGCGGATGACGTCGGCGTAAATGCGCCTGGAGTGTACATATAACTGCTTTCACAATAATAAAAAAAAATCACAGCATATCCACGAAGTGAATGATGATGAGTGGGCGAAGCACCGGGGGATCATTCGGGTGCGCGTGTCGGGAACGAGAGAGAAAGAGAGCGCGCGTCGGGAACGAACGCCCTTGTGCACCGCAGCGCCCCTAGCTACGGACGAGAGAGAAAAACGCCGGAAGTGTTATGCGGAAGCCGGAAGCTGGCTTCCGAAACCGGAAGCGGAAGTCGGCTTCCGGTTATACTATACATATACATATATATGTATATATGCGTATAGATACATACATAGCGGTCTCTATGCCAACCAGAGTTACGGACATACGCCATCTACTGAACACTTCATAAAACTACAGCTGGCTACCACTTACGCCATCTATTGAGCAATTCATAAACTAGAGGTGGCTACATACTACTACTACTACTACTACTACTACTACTACTACTACTACTACTATACTACTACTATTACAGAGGAGGGAACGACCCACACCCTAAGGAGCTTCGCCCCTAAAAAAGTTGTGTACGGGAAATACCGCTGCCATAAGCTAGAAGCTTGTTTCGCCACAGTAGGACTGAGTTTGTGGAGAAACAAACGCATTGTATGTTTTCTTAGTATTTCCAAGCGATTTGGTGCGACTGCATTTAAAATCCCGGAATCAGGTTAGTCATTTCGGAACGATCGTCAGACCAGTGTTTTGTTGCGCTACGAGGACATTGTAAGAGTCATCTTACGAGAGGAAATATTCCCGACAAAGCGGGGCTCCGAGAAGTATTCTCCAGAGATTACCAATTTGCTCAGCTAAGCAATCGTGTGGCTCACAGCAGGCCCTACAACAATTGACCCGGTGTAGTTCAGCGGTTGCGGCTCCACTTTCTCAAAACTTCACAACCTTACCTTCGCGTATAACGTGCGCGATTTGTGTACACTGAACAGGCACGCATGATTTTAGCTATACTTCCAAACTGATAAAAGAAATCACGCAGAAACTCTTCTGGGAGTTGCCTAAGTATGCACAAGCATTGTGCCGCTTGCTAATCCCCACGCTGCCCGGTGTCATCATCAATGTTATGAAACTTGATTCGACCAGCATAAACCCTTATAAACCCTCATCGGTCGTTATCAACCTTATCGAACACGATCCGACCCTTACGAACTATTATCGGTCGTTATCAACCTGGATGTCCAGCTAAGCTGTTACAAAACCACCACTACAATTGCTGAGAGAGCATGCAATGTTTATTCATGGTTCGGTTGCACTTGTTCTTTATTGAAGCGTGTGCTGTTCTGTGTATTATATGGGTGATCTCAATGAATGTATGCGCTGTTCGCTTCACTTCGCTGAGCGCTTGTAGCCTCTGCCTTACGTGGTTATGAGCCATTGCATTCGTCTTACGTGACGGACGGACAAATTTCTCATTTGGTAGGCATAGAAATGCTTATGCATTTAAAACTAAAACGGGATGGTTTATTAAACGAGACGAAGCTGCCGATTTTCGCTGTAACACGGGGACTATCTTTTCCTCTTTATTTCGTTCCTTCACGCGCACTATAGATCATGAGTTTTTCCTTTCAATTTGTTTTTACACTGATAATATTCAAACCTTCCCATTGTCGGCACATTGCACTAAACAAACGTAACACACGTAACAAATTAAATAAACACCTAACAAGTAACACGTAAACACACGTAACAAGTGCTCTATTTGGCGATGTCCTTTTGTGTCAAAAATTTGCCTAATACTAAATCTGTCTAAGCACCTTATCTTTCTAAATACCAAATGAAACACTTTACCATGCACCGAAACTTGAGAAAAAGGGGGGCGCGCAACCAGGCTTCGCGCTTCGATGGCACTCAATAAAGCCACTTGGCCCGCTCCTTATTGCAGAATCTAATACCATCATCTTTCTTTATACGTCATGGCGCAAATATGCATCACAGCTGCACATTCGTGCCCATTTTTAACATGGTCCGCAAGCTCTTTCCCATCAATTCCACGGCGGACGAATCTCTTGCCCCTGTAGAGATGCTTTGCCGCATAGTAGCCAAACAAAAGCGCCCCAGGAAAAACATTCAGCGAGCGGATTAAAACCAAACTGGACCTACATATATAGAGATACCTAAAGTATGTGCCACTAGAGTGCAATTAGCGGATGAGTTTTTACTGTGCTGCAAACTACATTTTAAAAATCACCCCATGCATTTTCAATGGGTCTACAAAAGTGCCCCAGGAAAAACATTCAGCCAGTGGAATTAGACTACACTCGACATATACCGTGACAACGTTGTCGGGATTTAGTGCCTAAAGTGCAAATCGCGAAAAGCGAGCCATTGCTCCGTAATTGATTTTTAAGAAATGCTTCCCATAGAGTCACGCCAACCGCATCGCCCCGGGGTCGGCTTCGCCGCAGTAGTCGACGTCCCAGATTGCTGGACTTGGTCTTCAGAAACCTTCAGAGTAGTAGCACAACTTCAGACGGTTTGCTGGAGCACATTTCCTTAATTTTTTCACTACTGACTGTGTAACCAAGTGCTATTGCAAGTGTGAACGAAGCATGCATTATTATGCAGAAAAAGATTAAACTTTTTGTCCACAGCTGGAGTCAGTCTGGGCCCTCTTCCGGGAGGAATAGAAGATTGCTGCCAGCCTATCGTTTTGGCGCTGGCTGCTATCCAGTGAGAAACAATCTCTTTGCGTGCCATAAAAGAAACGTTTTTAATGGAACCTCAAGCGTATATTCTGAACGAAACACCACGTAACTGTTTAGCGCCTGCTTATTCGATGAATATTCCTTGACCGAAAGTCCACCTTTGTATCGGAGTCCTTAATACATCTCGGCGCGCTACAGGCAAACGCAATGGAAACATGGCTTGTAGAGCCATGCTTCTTTCCTCTTTGGCTGCTATCTTGTAAGAGAGAGAGAAGTTTAAAGATGGGAAATGCAGAGAGGTCGCCCTGAGGTAAATTCCTCTAGTTAGCTACTCGGCGTTGGGGGAAGGGAAAGAGGGAGAGAAAGAGGGAAGAAAGAGGCGCATGATGGGTGACGATGACGAGAGAAGAAGGATGTAAAACATATGGCAAGCAATTTGGCATGCTCAAAGCCTACAGTCCAGGGCCGTACTTTTTAAAAAGTTCAGTAGCACCTGGATGGCCTTGAAACTCGATTGAGCGTCTGGCCAAGAGTCTAAAATAACGTCCTCCGACAACGGTGGGCTGTCGAGACGCGTAAGGTCATTCTTCAAACTTTGACGCTCTTCCACGTACTTATGGCAGTCACAAAGCACATGACCTACAGTCTCATTTACATGGCACAACTCACAGTCAGGAGACTCGGTGCGTTGCATGAGGTGCACGTATCCGCGCGTAAACGCTACCCCCAGCCTTAGTCTGCGCAGAAGAATGGCACAGCTGCGTAGAGTTTTCGGTGGTAGCCTAAATTTCATGTTAGGGTCCAATCTCTGTAGTCGTCTGTGTCGATTATCCGGATTGTCCCAGTGCTTTTCGGTCGATTTTCGGATGACACTGGAGAGGAGGCAGTTGGCGTCAGCTCTTGTAAGCTCTGAACGGCATACATCAGATGCTGAATTGACGCATATGTCTCTACGGCTTTAAAATATATAGCGTTTTATTTTACTTCAAATGTCTAATGCCCCTTTCGCATTGAAAGTATGTAAAAGAAGTGTGTTTTCAGTAGCAGATAATTCTTTCTTTATTAAGCGTTTAATGTTCAGAATGGGATAGGTTTGCATTATAGCGACCCTGCTTTCTTACATACTGTACCAATTCCATCAGTTCGATTACATTTCTTTATTATCATCGACTGCTTGCGACCAGGCGATCTTCATGATGACATAGGCAGACCACCATTTGTACCACTAACGCTGCGTGAAAAGGAAATACATTTGGACAGAATCTTTGGATTTTCTCAGAATTCTCTTCAGAAAAACCACATCGACAGTTTAACTGCCTAATATGATCAACTGCGAGTGCTGCGAGAGCTTCATGTCCTGTTCAATAAATAAAATCGCTTATCCAGAAAAGAAAAAAAAATGTATTTATACTTATACTTTCAGTAGGACCGACAATTATTGATTATTTTGTATCTTATTTCTTTGTTACTCTCTAATAGGTCCATTCCCTTTCAGTGCATCAGCACTAAATGGCATCTGATCGCCTCTATATTTGTCCTCCATACAAGAATACCACTGCTTGTATTGACAAGGTGGTATACCGTTTTATGCAGTTGCTTAAGAACGCCAGTGCACTACACTTATACTGCGTGTGCTTAATGTTGTCAAAAGCGGCGAAGCCTCCAATGCTTTCCGATGCTCAACAAGGGCCAGATGTTGTTTTGAAGTCCCAGGATGAAATCCATCAGTGCATTCTTTTTTCGGCTGCTGTGGAACCGCCTGAGACACCAACTCAACTATGGGACATAATCCCTCTTCGAGGTGGTTTTCGTTGTCTACTGTTAGTTTATCGCTACTCAAGGACAAAGACCGCTAATCAAGGACAAAGACAGAGAAAGAGAAACAGAAAAAAACGACACGGGCTACTGTTATATTGGTAATTGTTGAAAATTTTTTTTTAATTTGGATGCTACGGTTAGATACCTAATGTCGTGCCTCCATGTACGTGAAAAAATAACCCTCTCCATAATCTCCTCATGTTTTCTGTGGTGAATACTGCATTTCAATCCTTAAACGCTGAGATGAAGATGCAACTACCTGTCGTATATTACGATGTTGTTGCTGCGTCCGGTATTTTCACACAATATCAGTGACTTAGAAGCACACCTCGACGTTGCTTTCAGCCGACTGGGACGACACAGAGGTCTAGACCAATTTATTACCAAATTTCTCGAAAGCGGAAGAGAAGAATATCAGTAAACCACTTTAGTTACACATGCACCGTACTTCATGATCAGAGTGTATAGTTTACGTAATCACTCCCGAGTGAAATCTGAAAAAAAAAGTTGAAGGCAATTTGCAATGTATTGTACAAGGCAAGAATTGAATGCTCTATAAATCATTTACCACGGTGGTATCATGTTCGGGTCAGCACGGGAAGCAAATGCAGATCTTTTTGGGGGCAGCATTAAGCGTAGAAGACCGGAGACCGAAGCTTTGTGACTAAAGAATAAAGAAAGTTAGTTTGCAAACTTGAGTGCGATTATATGACTCGTTACTTTACATATTCCACGACATCAATAAGCTTCTTTACTGAATGCGAGCTACCTGCAGCTGCCGGCACGCAATGCAGTGTAGTTATCCAAAGCCCCTGTGAACAGAAATAACCAAACAGAATTTCTGTAGTCAAAGTGCTACATTTACCCATGACATAATATTTCAATGATAGTGTCAGACAGCTCTAAAAGTGGTACAACAAAAATAACCATGTATTCCTGGAATGAAGAAATATAATATGAACCAAATTGAAGCACATTGTAGCCAGGTTTTCTGTGCCCCTGATGTAATTGAGTTGTCGTAGTAGACCGTTGCAACGGATCGAAAGCTTTCTGAAACGGTCAGTCGAATATGCCACCAGTTTCTATATATAGTGAGATATATAGCAATTGTGAGTGAAAATTGTGTGCTTGTAAGCCTTGGAAAAGTGATGCAGTCAACCAACTTAGGTGATTGTATTCCAGGGAGTCTTAAGAGCTCCGAGACATTAAAAGCATGCACATCAAATTTCTCATGCACAGTGCCTACTTTGAGGCGCGCGGTGTCAGTAGAGTAAAATGCCGATGAAGTTTGCGAGTACCGATAACTCCACCTCGATGATGACGGGTCTGCTGTTGGAGTCCTCCGTTGAAGACCTTTCTGAGAATGAATGCGAGATCGTAGGCCGTGCTGTCATTCGAGATTAGCGTAAGCTGGGGCGCAAGATGCTACCGCTGGGCGCGGCAAACTCCGCCACTACACCTGCATCGCAACCGGAACCGAGGCTGAGACTGTAAGCCCGACTACAGGCGATTGTGACGGCACGGCAAAAGGGCGGAATGCCAAAGGTTGATGGTAACTGGTGTTCCAGCAGGGTTTTAGCCATGCCGCAAGCCCAGCTAACGAACTCACAACGCCTCGGCTGCGGATGGTTCACTGCCTGGACGCAGCAGAACGCGCTGATCGTTTTACACCCGAGCTGTATCTGCTAGGGTTCAAGTAATTTTCGTGTTTGCGAATCAACCATAAAAAGATGTGGGTGGACCTATCCCGGAGATAGTGAAATACCGGGCGGACTCGCAGAGCAAGGGAAGCAGGCTTCAGCCACTCCGCCGCTAATAGTAGTAATAACAATAAATGATAATAAATGAAATAAATAAATCAGGATGCACTGTTTCAAGTCGATGGCCCTAGTGGGATCGTTTGTGAACTGTATATGGACTCTTGAGCATGAGGTGTTGTCATATAAGCAAAGGACAAAATGTGTGTACATCCGTACACCCTTGACTCGCAAGAGGACAATGCCACCGATGGTAGCGATGTCTGTGCCCTACAAACGAAAGTCGGAACTGTGATAACCCCTGTGCGCATATAGTTCATGACCACGCACTTTGCATGTGTCCGCCATGAGGACACTACCCCTGTGACAATCGCGGGAAACTTGAATGTGAACATTTGAAATCGAGACAAGAAATAGTTCACTCGGTTTGCGCTAGAATAGTGTGGTTTGAAGTGAGACACCAATCCGAGCCATTCAACAACGGCTGTGTATAGATTTAACTTTGGCAAAGAATCTATCTAAAGTTGTAACCGAACCAATCGGTGTATATCACAGTAATCACATGCACCCTGTTCCAATCCTAAGTGGTGTCCTACAGCTTCAATGGTCATCCACCTCCACAGGGTGGAATGACTCCTCCATTTCTTTATCCGTCAGTACATATGGCTGCTCACATTTTAACCTCACGGACCACCACCACGTGCACCCTTCCTTGCCGTTTTTCAACCTGTCGCGGTACCTACCGTAGTGGTCATAGCGTAGGGTTCAGTTATTGGTCCGCAACTGATTATATAAAGTTGAGAAAATATAACAACCGCATTTTTCCCTCTTTCCCACGTGTACAATTGGAACCTCCCCCAAAGCAGTTCAATAATGTGAAAATTAAGCTCCAATACGCACTAAAGGCCTTAATGCTGTATGAAAGGTAAGTAAAGACATATAAAGTAGGGAAAGAAGATATGATTGCCCAGTTTCAATGGAAATTATGCTCTACACATTCACAGAAGCACAACTTGCTAACTTCTGTAACAAGTACTTTGTTACTGCAGCTGTGTCTGAGAAACCTGATGCCCCGGTGCGGAAAACCTCATCAAATCATTGTAGTCAGAGCATTTTTCTTCATTCGACGAATGAAGCGCAAGTATTTAGAAATTTAGTGACCTTAAAAAATAAAAAAAATCTACCTCTGACATGCGGTGCCAGCACATCTGTTCAATTTAGCTACTGAATGAGATACGTTTCCTGATAGAATGAAAAAAGCTAGGCTCTGCATGGCTTGCAAGGTTGGCAACATCAATAACTGTTCTAATTATGGTCTGATTTATCTGCTAGCTGTGCTTTTAAATGATTAGCAAAACTGATAAGCCATCGTCATATGAACAGTTTTGACCAAACAAATGCTCTCAACAATTTACAGTACCGCTTTGGAAAGAAAAAATCTACATAATAGCACTAATACATGGAAAAGAGGACGTATTAGTTAACGCTGACAAAATATTGTTTACATTAGGAGTCTCCATAGATTTTACAAAAGCTTTTGTCTACTATATCACCGAACTGCAATTCACAACCTAGCATGCTTTCACTTTTCGGCTTGTTTACACTGGCATCCACAGAAAAGCGCCAATAAAACGTACCAGACACGTGGCGCCATCTCCCGATTGTTGTCCGCTCGGACGGCCACCGGGAGACAGAGGGATTGGGCGTCGTAAAAAAATCAAACGTATTGAAATAACATAGTTACTCTGGTGGGATTGGTATTTTGTATGCCTCGCGCTGCGCCACGCAACCACGCACCACGCTTGGTGAAAGGCGACATCTACGTGTGTCATTGATCATGCCAAGTTGCCCTCGAATGCACTGTAAAATGTATACTGTTGTTTTTACATGCTGGTATTTTCTTCTGCCTAATCTTTTCTGTAAAAGGAAAAGATTAATGTGTTTCGTCTTGCGGAACTTCTCGTGAAATTTACACCAGTCTGAACAAATGACATTTTTAGAACCGTGCAAAAGTGCGTTGTTTTTACAGGAATTTGAACATACATTTTATACGAATGACATAACGTTCCGTGAATCTTACAAGTATTTGGTGCCAAAATTTTCCTGTATCGCGTGAAAAAGACAGCGCATTGCCTAAGATGCAAACAGTTTTTTCTATTATTTTCACCTGTTTGTACATAAAAGTCATTTTCTTCATATATTCATGATGTGCGTGTAAAAGGGCAACATATTTCTTCTTTTGTAGGCATTTTTCTAAACTAGCCTATCACAAATATGTTCTATTTTTATATTGTATTGCATTAAGTGGAAAATGACAACAACACGGAGGTAGAAAAGTATGAAGTTCGCATGAACTTGATACGAAGCGTTTCTTGGGGCGCTATAACGTAAAATGATTCCAAACTGTTTTTATTCCAAATTCATGACGTCAAATTTACGTAACCACCAACGCAAGCATCGGGCGGTGAACCGCAGCGTTGTCTGAACAACCCAATCAAACACTCTCCTCGTTTATAGGAGGTCACCTTGGTTTGCTTTCAAAACGAATTACATTGTCTACACACAGCGGTTTTTCTTCTGTAATTGGTTGACAAGAGGCTAGGAGCACGCTTTAGTTTAGAGGGTTTCGATGGGGCCTAGCCAGCACAGTGAAAATAGATAACCGCATGAAGAGGGTGGTGCCGGATTCTCTGATTGGTCCGCTTCGCCTTACTTAGCTTGCGGTGGTATGGTCGAAAATCGCGGCGGCGTGCAGCGGAAGGATAAGAATGCCACTAAAACGTATCCTCAGCAAGAAAGAGTTGGCAGAGCGATGTCGTATGCATGCCAAAAAGACTCGATAATGTTTTACTGCCACGCAAAATGGTTTATCATGCGCAAATACATGCTCACCGGCAGGTGCGAGTAGCGAGGGCCTGAGCCATCGGCGGGCAGCCATCTTCTATTCCTTTCGGAACGGGGCAGTCTGTGGCTATTCACAAAAATTGTCAGTTTTGTTCGGCATAAGAATGCATTTTTTCGCGTACACGTCACTTTGACGTGGCGAGTTTGCGCGGTTTTGTGAGGTCGCGTGACAGACAGGCGAAGTCAGAAAACATTGGACCAATTGCAGAGGGCTAATGGTGCAAATGCGTCAAATCAGCAATGATTATTTTTTGTGTGGTTTATTCATGCACAGTCAGTGTGTGCACGTTATATCAGATGGGGAGCTACCGCGGTTTTCGTCACACCGCGTGACAGACAGGCGAAGTTGGGTGTGGCCCGAAAATTTTTTGAGCAATTGTTGAGGATGGTTGCAGAAATTGGAATCTAAATAGTTTGGAATTATTTTACGTTATAGTACCCTTGTGCGCTCCCGTGTGTCACTTGGAAGCGCTCCATGCGCTCCCGTGTGTCACTTCGTGTCCGCTTCATTTCCAGTGTCCGTTTCATCCCTGTGGCGTCTTACTATACTTAGCGCAAGAAAAAATTAATAGTACCCTTGTATTGTGCACATAAGAAAATCCATAAGGAACAAAGTTGTAAATCACGAAAAGCGGTTACACTTCTGCTATATTACACCATAAAAAACTGAACTCTTCAATTAGTAAATAATTATTTAGTAATAATTCAAGAGGAATGAAGAATAAGTCGACTATTGCAGATGCGTTGACATCGGCTCCGCCTTTCACCAATGTTCTCGAATGGTTCTCACTGCGTAACCGGGTGATTTATGCTTTAATCGACGCGGCAAGTCAAGAGGACTCTGCCGATACCGGATGTTCGTCGTTTAAAGGACTTTACGCCGTTCTGTGAGTGTTTGAAACACAGCGAGAAGACGCGTTTAAGCTTAGGCATGCCCCACTCCCGCACATGCAACCCAGGATAGATGTGGAAGAAGAAGAGACTTCTCAAGAAGAGGCGTGCCACCCGGGATGGAAGGTGGCGTACGGTCGCCGGCCGGGCAGGCGCAGGAAAGAATATTCTTCGGCTCAAGACGGTGGAAATATACGGGGAAGGCGGAGGGACGCGGCCGCACCGCCGCACCGCGCGACGCGATACGACGCGTCACCGCTGCTTCGAGGCTCCCTCGACTTCCGAGGGTCACCTTTAGCATCATTGTCAGACCGAGGGACGGCCTGAATGTAAACAAGGTCAGTAGAATACGCTTTGAGCAAGCCTTGGCCATGGCGGCAGTCTTGTCTCCGGCAGAAATTGAAGAGGACACGATGCGTCCCACTGGAGTTCAGAACATTTTTGTGGTGTGTACTTTGCACGAGAAAAACGCGGACGCCTACGCCAGAGTGCAGAAAATCAGGCTCGGCGAAGGCACTTTCGGGGTGGCGGCGTACCTGGCCCCACCCGAGAATACGTGTAAGGGAGTCATAAGAGGAGTCGACGTGGAAGTCAGCGAAGCTAAACTCAGAGCGAAAATTGTAAATTATCGGATTCCGGCTGCTTTGGAGGCCAGGCGGATCAAGAACATGATGGCGGTGAGGGTGCTGTTCGAGGGCATGATAGTTCCCAACTACGTGGCATGCGGCGCGAGCATCTTTCGCTGCACGCTTCACCGACGCCACACGGAAGTCTGCTATGAGTGTGGAGGACTGGGAGACCAGGCTGACGTGTGTCCCAACCCGGGAAACAAGTGGTTTCGCTCCTGCGGCAAACGATCGCCGGAGGAAGATCCCCGGTGCGATCCGAAGTGCACGTTGTGCGGTGGCCCGCACCCCACGGCGGCCAAGGAGTGCAGGGGCAAATTTCAAGTTCCCTATATCGTCAGAAGACGACGGCGACAGCAGCGCCGACGCGCCGAGCAGGTGCAGCTGAGGACCGACATCAACATGGCGGGTGGCAGGAGCCGCTGGTGTACACAGGTGTGCGGGAGCGCATCACCGAGAGAAGCCGCTCTCGCACGCCAGCGGCGCGGAAGCGCGGCTCCACCGGTAACCGATCTCGATCCAGAGGGCGCTCGGTGTCCAGCGTGAGGATACAGGAGGAGCCTACCTGGGCAGATCGTGTCAAAGGAAAGACGAAAAAGGAGCAGCAGAGACCCACGGAGGTAACGCGGTCGACTTCGCTAAAGCATGGTAGTATACAGGTCACACGTGGAGGCATTACTGAAGAAAGTTAAGGAGCTTAGACAGGAGGTACGCCGACTCAAAGCCGTCAAGGCCAACCTCAAGCCCGGTGAAATAGAGGCGAGCAACCAGACGCCAGAGGTAGTCGAACAGGTACCCCGCGTAGGACTCAGTAAAGCAAAGTGTAAGGTCCCCCTTCCTTAAGAGGAGCGAGAGAGGGACTCGGAAACGTCTGAGGGAGAGGCTCAGAAAAAAAAAAGATGTTGGAGGAACTACTCAGGATAAGTAGAGAAAATCAGGAAAGCGTAAAGCTTTTTCTGCAAAGAGTAACGGTACTAGAGGAAAGGGCGGCGATTAGGGCCAAAGCCAAGGTCCGAGCGCAAAGCAAGGCAGCGAATCATTCCGAGGATGCTCCGGACGCGGATCAAGGCAACGTAATGTAGCATCATGGCGGGTGATCACAAAGATCTGGTAATCTGGCAGTGGAACTGCCCCAGTTTTCAAAGGCGCAAGACTCCACTACGGCCGTTTTTAACGAATCAGGTGGAAAAGCCGCAGATTTTATTATTACACGAGACACTATGTGATGTCCCTACCCTCTCTGGCTTCAAAACTGTGTCGGTCAGGAACGAGGGAGGAAGAGGACTAGCCACGCTGATCAAAAAAAAATTATCCTTCATTTACCATCAAATTCATTCTGGACGGGTAAGATTTGGGAGGCCCTTTTTGTGGAGGCCCTTTTTGTGGAGGACGCTCTGCTTGTGGCTTAAGCAGAGCGTCTTTGTGCTTAATGTTTATAGTCCGCCGTCAGACCAGAGACAGACGTTTAAGTCTCTGCTAATGAAGGCGACGTCGATAGCCAAGCACTCTCCCCTTATAGTTGCTGGGGACTTTAAGGCCCCTCATAGTGCATGGGGCTACGTCAGACAGACGGTAAAAGGAGAGAATCTGGTGAGGATCCTGGATGATCTCGCGTTTACAGTAATCACGGACCCAGGGTTCCCCACTAGGCTGGGCACGTTGGTTGCGCGAGACACAACACCTGATTTGGCATGTGTAAGGAGCGTAGGTAACGTCACGTGGGTCAATAAGCAGGAAAACCTGGCCAATGACCACTTCATAGCGGCAGTAACCTTAAGGGGGACGCCCGACCGGCCAGGATATTTCGAGTCACGGACTGGGATGCGTTTAGAAAACTTAGAAAGGAGCAAACGATCACATTTTCCTCACTTGGCGAGGCTATTGACTCGCTCACGGAAGACGTAGAGAGGGCTACTGAAATAGTAAAAACGGAAGCGGAGGTCCCAAGAATTGGACCTGCACTTGGCGCACCTGCTGGAAGCCAAATCCTTGATTCTGATGAGGTGGAAGACACGACGGCTAAACTGCAGGCTGAGGAAAAAGGTTGCGGAGCTTAATAGAGAGACCGAAAGATATTGCACGGAACTAAATAGGTTGCAATGGGACGAGGTCTGAGCGGCAGTAGACGGGTCCATGCGCTCAGGATGGAAGTGTAACCTCCTCAAGCACCTCCTGGGTGACGCGCAGGCTAACGGGAATCAAAGGAAAACACTTAGTAAAGTCATACACAGGCATAAACAGGAGGGAGGTACTGAACAGTCGCTTTTGGATGCGGTCGCGGATAGATACCTCCCCATAGGGCCGACGCAGGAAGAGGATTATCCGCTGATGAAGTGTGCGACGGTGGAGGAGCTGGACGCGCCCTTTACAGAATCGGAGATCAGGGTGGTGCTCCACAATTTAAACAGCAGATCGGCTCAGGGTCCGGATAAGGTTTCTAACAGGCTATTACGTAACCTGGAACATAAGACAGTGGAACTACTAACTAAGGAGATAAACAGGCTATGGGAGGCAGGACAGGTGCCCGACGGATGGAAGGAGGCATCGGTGATACTCATTCCAAAACCTGGAAAGCCCCTTGGTTTGGACAACATGAGACCGATATCACTGACCTCGTGCATAGGCAAGGTACCGGAGCATGGGATTTTGAACAGGGTTTCCGGGCACATAGAGCGCATGGAACACTTTCCACATAATATGGCGGGTTTTCGACCCGGCCTATCGACGCAGGAGGTTATGCTAATGCTGAAGAAGCAAATCTTTGATAGCGGCACTCGGGACGTGAGAAGGATTCTCGCCCTGGATCTCACTAAGGCGTTTGACACAGTATTACATAGGTACATACTGCAGGCCACGGCCGGGATAGGCCTGGGAGTCAAATTCAAAGCCTTTGTCAGGTCCTTTCTCATGAATAGAAGCGCTAATATTCAGGTGGGGCAGATTCGGTCGAGCGTGTATGAACTGGGGGCTCGGGGTACCCCCCAGGGATCAGTCATCTCACCACTGCTCTTCAAGATAGTCATGAAGGGTCATTCAGAAAGGCTGGGCGCCCTCCCGGGCATAGGTCACGCTCTGTACGCAGATGACATCACTATCTGGTGCCCAGGGGGCTCCCTAGTGGAAATGAAGCAAGATCTACAACCGGCCTTGGACGAGATACAGGCTTACCTCGCGGAAACAGGTCTCAAGCTGTCTCCGAGTAAGTCGGAGCTGTTACTTTACGGACCGGCTGGGCAAGGGGTTAGGTTTCTAACACCGCTCAACCAGCTACCCGTGGTATTACACGCGAATAATGGGCAGAAAATTCCTAGAGTCGACAGAGTC
>NW_023606784.1:0-40001 GCF_013339745.2 Dermacentor silvarum | reverse complement strand
GCCATGGATGCCTATTAGCGCCAAGTCTCTCAGGATTCCGTAACGCCATGTTGTGTCGTACGCCTTCTCCATATCGAGGAATACCGATAAGAAAAACTGTTTATGTACAAATGCGTTTCGGATATTTTCTTCAATGCGCACAAGATGATCAGTTGTGGATCGGCCTTCTCTAAAGCCACACTGATAGGGATCAAGCATTTTGTTCAGTTCAAGGAAATGTATAAGGCGTCGATTAACCATTTTTTCAAATAGCTTGCACAGGCAACTTGTGAGAGCTATGGGACGGTAACTTGCCGCCAAGGAAGGATCTTTACCCTGCTTCAATACAGGGACCACAATCGCTTCTTTCCATGCGGATGGAAGATATCCGGCAGCCCAAATAGTGTTGAGAAGCGCCAGTAGTGTTAGTTGTGTATCAGTGTGCACGTTCTTAATCATGTCATACACGACTCTGTCGGGTCCCGGTGCAGAGCTCTTACATGCGATCAAGGCGGCTCTCAACTCGGCAATATTAAAAGGACGGTTATACTGTTCGTTCTGTCGGCATTTGCGTATAAATGGCTTGCATTCTTCCATCTGTTTGTATTTGAGGAAGGATTTGGAATAATGGATTGAGCTTGACACATGCTCAAAGTGCTCCCCAAGACAGTCTGCCTGGTCCTGCAAGGTATTCCCTTGGTCATTAACCAGAGGCAACGGATGAATTTGTTGCCCCTTTAGCTTTCTTACGCCATTCCACACTTTTGCCTCCTGTGTGTAGGAATTTATACCCGAGATAAACCTCACCCAGCTTTCTCTCTTTGCCTGACGTCGTGTCCGCCTTCCCTGCGATTTAATCTGTTTAAATTGAATGAGATTTTCAGCATTTGGAGATCTACGCAATATGCCCCATGCCTTATTTTGCCTTTTTCGCGCCTGTCTACAGTCTTCGTTCCACCAGGGAACACATCTTTTACGTGAGCTACCATTCGTTTGTGGGATACACTTTTCAGCAGCATCAATAATAAAAGCGGTAAAATATGCAACAGCATCGTCGATACTAAAATTGTTTATAAAATCTCGTGGTAAATAAGTTGATTCTTTAAAATGCTCCCAGTCAGCAGATGCTAATTTCCATCGAGGAATACTGGGAGGGTTGTCATGCTGCGTTATTAAGTTTAAAGCTACAGGGAAGTGGTCACTTCCAAAAGGATTTTTGATGACGTTCCATTCAAGGTCAGGCAGAAGGGAAGCGGATCCAAGCGCAAGGTCTATCGATGAATACGAATCGTGTTGGGCGTTGTAATACGTGGGCTCCTTCTTATTAAAGAGACAGGCACCAGAGGTCAGAAGAAAATTTTCAATGAGACGACCTCTCGCGTCACATCGCGAGTCTCCCCATAACGCGTTGTGAGCATTAAAATCTCCCACGAGGATGTAAGGTTCGGGAAGCTGGTCAATGAGGTTATAAAAGTCTGTTTTTTCAAGGCGATGATTGGGGGGGACATAAATGGAACAGACAGTTACTAGTCTGTTAAACAGAATGGCCCGAACTGACACTGCCTCAAGGGGCGTCTGGAGGGCTGCATGTTGGCAAGCTACAGACTTATCTGCTATTATTGCTACACCGCCGGACGAGGCGTTAGCCTCATTGCGGTCTTTTCGAAAGATGGTGTATTGACGAAGGAAGTTTGTGTTTGTGGGTTTCAGATGTGTCTCTTGAACACACAGCAACTTAGGATTATGTTTGTGTAGGAGTTCTCTTATATCGTCGAGGTTGTGAATAAGTCCTCTAACATTCCATTGTAATATTTGTGTTTCCATAATGAAGAAAGTGTTTGTGCTGTGTGTTCAGAAGATGGAGACTAGCTCACGGTGCCCTTTCCAGGCGCCGTGACGCGAGGTTTCTCTTTTCTGGAGCGGTCAAGGGATTCCCGCCGCTCCTTAGGCGCTGGCGGCGCCGTCTGGCTGGTTGTTGTGTCCATCGCCTCTTGCGAGGCGCTGGACACGCGCTCTTGCGAGCGGTTGGCTTGACGTGAAGGCCTCGTCTCGAGGGACGAGGCCCTAGAGGCCACCAGCCCGGAGGTCGATGGCCCCTTCTTCTGGGGCGGCGGAGCAGCGTTGGCCGCAGCCACCGAGGGGGCGGATGGCGTCACCGCCGGCTCACCTTGTGTGGGCCGGACAGCTGCCGGATGCCGCTGTGGCGCTGCCCCCTGACGCGCCACCTCGGCAAAACTGACTTTAGGCAGGTATGAAACCCGCCTGCGAGCCTCTTTGAAAGTTATATTTTCCTTTACTTTGATCGTGATGACTTCTTTTTCTTTCTTCCAAGACGGGCATGACCGCGAGTATGCGGCATGCTCGCCATCACAGTTGACGCAGTGTGGTGTGTTTTCGCACGTTTCAGAGGCATGGTCATCGGAACTACATTTAGCACATGTCTGTCGGCCTCGGCAGTTCTGGGAACTGTGGCCGAAACGCTGGCACTTGAAGCAACGAAGAGGATTTGGAATATAGGGTCTGACCCGTAGCTTCACATAGCCCGCCTCGATTGTCTCGGGCAGGATACTTGATCCAAAAGTAAGTACTAGATGCTTGGTTTTGATCTCCTTGCCGTCCCGCCTTAGCATAATTCGTTTAACATTGATCACGTTTTGCTCGCTCCAGCCTTCCAACAGTTCAGCTTCTGCCAGATGCATCAGGTCATCGTCGGAGACAACGCCACGACTGGTGTTCATAGTTCGGTGCGGGGATATTGTCACCGGGATTTCCCCGAATGACACTAGGTTTGGAAGCTTTTCGTGCTGTTTCGTATCGTGGAGTTCCAAAAGGAGGTCTCCACTAGCCATTTTTGATGCCTTGTAGCCTGCCCCAAGAGTTTCGGTGAGACACTTTGACACGAGGAAGGGTGAAATCATTCTCATCGTCTTTTCAGAGTTATCAGAATGAATAACATGGAACCGGGGGAAATTTTGCAATTTGTTACCAAGGAATTGAAAGATATCTTCGGTGCGCCCTCGTTTATGAGGGCGATCAGGGAGTTGGGGAAATGACGAAAGAGCCATAAAGGGAACTATAACTTCGGTAGCTATGCCAGCCACCCACCACCGAGCCCAACATGGGGACGCTACGAAACCCGAAGGCAACGAAGACGCCAGCTGTACATAGCCACTATAACCTAATATAATAGACCCAAGGCTGGATAAACTACACCAGGTTAACCCTTGCTGCCTGGAAAATTAGAAGTAAAACGAAGTGAAGAGAAGACAGGAGAGATGGAAAGTGAGAGAGAAAGACGAAGGTTGGAGGGAGAGAGAGACAGGAAAAGGCAACTACCGATTTCCCCCGGGTGGGTCAGTCCGGGGGTGCCGTCTACGTGAAGCCGAGGCCAAAGAGGTGTGTTGCCTCCGCCGAGGGGCCGTAAAGGTCCAAGCACTCGGCATCGGCTCAACCCCCAGGATCCCCTTTTCCCCGGACACGGCTAAGCCACGTACGGTTAAACGCGGGAGGGGCCAACCCTCATGTGCTCGGGTCCGTGGTGTCGCAACACACCAAACGCCTGCTGACGCAGACGCCCCTGCGGGGTATGCAGGGTGACTGCCGTCGCAGTTCGGACAATGTACCTCGTCATTATTGCAATCGTCAGAAGAGTGACCGGTTGTGCCGCACTTTGCGCACATAAGCTGCCCTCGGCAGCTCTGAGATGCGTGACCAAATCTTTGACATTTGAAGCAACGTCGTGGGTTCGGAATGTAAGGTCGAACATGAAGTTTTACGTAGCCGGTTTCAAGAGTCTCGGGTAAGGTAGTGGAACTGAAAGTGAGTATTAAATGCTTTGTTCGGATTTCGTTGTCATTGCGTCTGATTGTGATGCGCTGCACATGGATTACCCCTTGGTCCTTCCATCCATCCAAGAGTTCTTCTTCATTCAATGTCATTAAGTCTTCGTCTGATACTACGCCTTTGACTGTGTTCATAGTTCGATGTGCGCTTACAGAAACAGGGATGTTACCAAAGGCTACGAGGTGTGCGAGTCTGTTGTATTGTTCTTTGTCTTTTATTTCGAGGAGCAGATCTCCACTTGCCATCTTTGTTACCTTATAACCAGCTCCAATGGTCTCTTTCAGGCACTTGGCCACAAGAAATGGCGAAATTGCTCTAGCTTTTGTTGATGATTGTTCACAGTGAAGGACGTGGAATTTCGGGAAACTTTGTTTTTGGGCAAGAATAGCGAGGTTGCATCGGTGCGTACCCTTTTCGAGGCACGATCGGTTGAGAAAGGGTTTGGCGATCCCATGGAAAGAAATTACTTATTCGGCAACGGCGTCTGCCACCCACCACGGAGCCCAACAAGGGGACGTGGCAGAACATGAAAACAAGTCTGCACAGCGCCAGCAGTATGCCGTTACTATAACCCAATATGGTATACCCAAGGTAGGACAGCCACACCAGGTTAACCCTTGCCGCCAGGAAAAGTCGAAGTGAATGGAAAAAATGAGAGGACAGGACAGATTAAAAGTGGAAGGGAAAGACGAAAATGAGGGTAGAGAGAGATAGGAAAAGACGACTACCGGTTTCCCCCGGGCGGGTCAGTCCGGGGGTGCCGTCTACGTGAAGCAGAGGCCAAAGGGGTGTGTTGCCTCCGCCGGGCGGCCTTAAAGGTCCAAACTCCCAGCATCGGCTCAACCCCCAGGATCCCCTTTTCCCCGGACACGGCTAAGCCACGCACGGTTAGGCGCGGGAGGGTCCAACCCTTATGTGCTCGGGTCCGTGGTGTCGCAACACACCAAACGCCTGCTTATGCAGACGCCCCTGCGGGCAAGAAAAAAAAAAAAAAAAAAAAAAAAAGTTTGTCTAGTAGTAATAAAAAAAAAAAAAAAAGAGGTGGTGGTGTTTGCTTATATTTGAAAAACGAATTAGTTGTGAATATATTGAGAAGTTTTCTCGGTCTGAGCCTGATGCTGCAATGGTTTGTGTGAAATCGGAAAGCATCATATTTGTCGCTCTGTACAGGCCCCCTGATGGTTGTGCTGAAAGATTTTTATTACTAAGAAAAAAGTTTGTCTAGTAGTAATAAAAATCTTTCAGCACAACCATCAGGGGGCCTGTACAGAGCGACAAATATGATGCTTTCCGATTTCACACAAACCATTGCAGCATCAGGCTCAGACCGAGAAAACTTCTCAATATATTCACAACTAATTCGTTTTTCAAATATAAGCAAACACCACCACCTCTTTTTGTTTCTCCATTTGAAAAAAGTACTGCTATACCCTTCCAGATGAAACTCATCATCTTCATTAGCAAACCATATTTCTGTTAACATGATCGTGGTGAATGCAGTATTTATTTGAGGAAAACAAAGCCCATCGTATTGGTTCTGCGCTGACTGCATATTCCAGTGCAAAAATGTAGGAGGCAACACAGGGAATTCCGAAAGCATAAGATTATAATCAGATGATGAAATAGAATTATTCATGTCTGTGGACAATAAAAAGATACACGAGCAGCAACCAAGGAATAACTATACCAGACCCGCAAGGTCGTCCACTTGTTTGATCACACAAGCAGAGTACCCATCATTTTGTTTTGCCCACTGTGTTGTTGCAAAGAGCAGTTTCCTCGTTGCATTCGACACGTTCTCAGCCATGAACAGAGAATTCTTTTCCGTGAGTGTTTTTCTTTTGGAAAGCCAGTTATCACGCTCTGACTGACTCGGGAAACAAATTATGATACCCGCCTCCCTGCCTTTCTTCGTGGGAAACCTGTGCAGAGCTCCTATACGACGAGGGATCAGTTCCGACACGCCAATCGCCTTGGCAACCTCAGTAACCTTAGTTAATAGTTCCTCATTGTCTGTTTTAGAGAGTCCATGAATTTCAAGCTTCATGCATCTTCCTCGTCTTTCCAGCTCGTCAACAGTTGCACGAAGTTCAGCAATATCTGTGGTATTGCTTTTCGCTTCAATTTGTTCATCTTGTTTGTGCAGCTGCTTAAGGTCCTGGTCTTGCCTCTTTATGACTGTGAGAATTTCGTCATATTTCGAAGACATCATGACAATAGAAGATTCAATGTTGCCAACCTTCTCCGACAGAGGCCTCAGTGACTCAAGCTTAGTGATAATGTTGGCAAGAGCAGTTTGCACATCAAGCTCCTGGCTTGATTTCTTAACGCTACCACCATGTAGTCTTGCTGTGCTACAAGTAAGGCACTCCCACGACTCTTTCAGCGAATCTTCGGTTTTAACATCGCCTCAGTCACGCCAGGGCATTTTCCTATGTGGTAACCATGATTACACTCCGTGCATTTCACGAACCTGGTAACTGGGCGCCCTTCATTACAGGTGAAGCATACATCATGCTTTTCAGAAGGCATAATGAACAAACACTTTTAAAACTGACTTTGACAAGTCAACAAAGCAAAAAGCACTGGCAGTGGATTGGCAGCAATGAGAAGAAAGGCTAGGGCGTGCTACTCGGAAAACACCAAAACAGTTTTCACCAACCTGAAAAAATTTGAAATACATGAAGAATCAGGCAACGTCTTTCTGCCGCCATAACCGCTGCCAGAATGAAAGTTTCCGTGGCACAACAGCAGTGAAAAGTTTGCTTTCAGAGGATTCTGTCAATAACGCTAAGGGGTGGTGAATTCCAGTGCAGCCATACGGGTAATCTTGATCCGTCCGTTGGTGCAGCAGGCTGATGACAGCGTCGGTAAATCCGCGCTGACGTTTACGCAGAACCAAAAAATTCCAGTGGTTGGGGCCACTGAAAAAAGTTGAAATACACGAAGAATCGGGCAATGTCCTTCTGCCGCCATAACCGCTGCCAGAATCTGGTTATGATACTGCCCGCCTCATTTTTTTTCACAGCTTGTTCTTTGATATTTGATGGTCATACCCAGTTTAATTTTTGTCTTGATTTATTATTTGGTCAATATCTTTTTTTCTTCATCTTTTGACAAAATGTGTATTCATAATCTGCCTTCATTTTCCATTTCCACTGATCTTAATGAAACCCATCTTAATACGAAGTTTATTTTTCTTAATTCTTCGTTACTTATTTTAAAAATGTCCAAACAGTTTATTTTAATTCCTATTTTGATTTCTGGGCAGACTAGGTCTACTGGATTGAATGCTTGCTTACATGAGTAGATCCTTTTCTGTTTTGGTCACCCCTACTCCTTTAAGAACTGACAGCAGTGCCCCTACCCACTCCATTGCAATCACTGCTAAACACTTTGGCTTCTCTTGGCCTACTACATGTAGCATTACCTCCCTCATTGAGGGTAGGGGTGAGGAAGCTCTGCATACAAAAAATGCTGCCAAGGAAAACAGTCGCTGCCCTGATGACAAGTACCTTTGTTGCAATGTCGGCTACAGCAACATCCCTTGTTCGATGTTCATGTTTTTCTAACACATAAGTGACGGCTTTCTTGTGTTCTGTGATTATCCTTTTTTGCCGCTTTCTTTAGGATGGAAATTCACTAACGATATTTGTTTTTCCTAACAGCAGCAAGTTTATCCTTACAAGGCATGAGGGGTCAAGAACAACTTTCACCAGGAAAGAGTGCAAGACGAGTGGTTGAAGAAAATAAAATTGTTTCTGTGTTCTAAGAAACTTGACAACTGAATTTTTGCACCTATTTGTATATTTTATAGGCAATTCATTGATATCACAAAGTGAAGTCTTTTACCTTTTTAGCTATGTCACTGTGTTGGCCAGCCAATTTTTTCAATAGCGACCTGCTGCTGCTGCTATTAGCTGCCTTCACGACATTTGCTTTAAAGGATACGTACTATTGGGGACAAAAGTGCCCAGGACGCGAAAAAAATTGCCGTGGTTTACGGTAGAATTTGCTGGTAAAGTGTGACCGAGCACTTTTTCGTAAACAAAGAACTGTAATTTCCATACGGGCAGCCGTACAATAGAGACCGTAATACAAAATACAATTGCTTTTGTATTTAGAAAATGGAGAACACTGTATGCTCAATCTGTACTATACGGTTCAACTGTTAAAATACAGGTGCTTCCTGTGTTACAATTTACAGAGCACGTTCATTGTTTGCAGAATGTACTATCGGGGTCAGAAGTGCCTAGAACGTGCAAGCATCAACCAAATTTTATCGCTGTGCCATCAGCCGGGTTCAGCCACGCTATCATCTGCATTCAAGATCACAGAAAAAACTTTCCGAACGCAGATGTTAGCATGACTAATCCCGGCAGATAGCGCAGCGATAAAATTTGGTTGACGCTTGCACGTTCAAGGCACTTCTGACCCCAATAGTACATTCTCCAAACAATGAATGTGCTATGTAAAACGTAACACAGGAACCACCTGAATTTTAATGGTTGAACCGTATACTACAGATTCAGCGTATGGAGTCTTCCTTTTTCTGAATATTGGAAGCACCTGTATTCTAACGGTCAACCCGTATAGTACAGATTGAGCATACAGTGTTCTCCGTTTTCTAAATACGAAAGCACTTGTATTTTGTATTATGGTCTCTATTGTATGGCTGCCCGTATGGAAATTACCGTTCTTTGTTTATGGAAAAGTGTTCGGTCAAACTTTACCAGCAGATTCTGCCGTAAACCAGGGCAATTTTCTTCACTGTGTATAATTTTCTGGTGGCTGCCAATCCAACAAGCGCCTCTTAGAGAAGTTCTCAATTTGCTTTTCTGCAAGTTTCCAATGTCCAATGAACCCGCCACTAAGGAACTGCCTCCACTATCGCTGTCTGTCAGCAGCGTGGTGCCCAGTCTTTTGCTTTCGTATTTGGCATTTTGCATGCAGTCAGCATTTGCATCATTCTCTTCTAGGTGTAACAAAGAATGGGCTGGAAATGATGTCTCCGTACGAGTGGTTTGAACGGAAACTTGGAGAGTCTTCTTGGCCACTGGACTGAAGAAACTGTTCATCATTCTAGAACTCGTCCGCTTCATGCTTCACTGTAAGCTGTAAGGAGACAGAAAAGGGAGGTGCAAATCGTACCTAACGTCTTCACTACTGAAAAAAATGTAAGCAAGAAAAACAAACATGTTGAAATGTTGAAAACATTACATTTGAAATGGTTTCAGAAGTGCAGAGAAAAAAATAATGAAAAATATTTCATTTTCAAATGGTACAAATAAGTGTCCACAGACGTGGACATTAGTTGTGGGCATGGTAAAAATAAACAATTTTCCCCTTGCAGGCACAAGAAGGCATTGCATTTGATGCACCACTTTGCTTTGAAATTTTAGTTTCTGCATCGCATTGCATTTTCGATTTTGCGAAATTCTGGGAAGTGGTCAGAACCATTTTCTCGTGGTGCCGTCAGGCAGCTCGGCTGGTCTGGTCTTTGGAGCTGCTGGTCTACTGTCATACCTTTATTCCCTGCTACCATCTCGATTTGGGTTAGATCTGGTTAATTTTTCGGCTACATCCTGCTTGAAAGACCGGAGAGACCGCACTTCATTGTTGTACGTGCAAAGCTGTTGCATCGCGACGGTATTCGACCCACCCATTGCAGACAGCAATGTCGAGACAATGTGTGAGCATCCTAACGGCCCATTTCCTAGATTTGACCTTCATCCTGCATTGAGAGATTCACAAAGGGCAGTGCCATAAATTTACCCGCTGTATTCCATATACAAGAAATAATAATTGCGAAATTTTGAAAAACTTACGCCTTGTTCACCGCGCGCTGTGCGAGTTGGTTGCCGCCAAATTGTTTTATATCTGGCGCTGAAGGTGACTTGTGCTGCCCTCTTTTGGAGCATGAGCAAAGGCGACTCTGTGCGACGAAAGGCGTGAGTTTGAATGACACTGGACGGTTTCTACATCTACTGACACTGAAAGGTGACTCGCACCAGTACGGACTCCTAATATAGCAGTGCGGAGTAAGGGAGCACGTGTCTAAAGCAGGGAGAAGGGAAGGCTCCCTCCTTGCTGCAACTCTTTCCCTACTGCGCCCAGTGGGAATCAGCCCGCTGTCGATTGTTTGAAACGCAGCTTTCAATACCTTCCGCGCCGCTCACGGACACACTGCGCCATCGGACATGAAGGAGGTTAACTATATTAGTGTTTTCTAAGCAGTTCACATTTTTCCTGCTCGGTGGTAATTTTTGCACGCGCTCCGAAGTTTCGCGATCGTCAAAGCAGAAAGTAAAGATGGCCGCCTCCGGCAGCGGCGCGCGTGATTCGAAAGATCGTAGATCTCGTGATTCCGCTGCTTCTGCGGCTGATTTTATCGATGGATCAATAAAATCCCTTGGAACCGCCACTGGAAACGAGCGGTCCGGCTGAGACCAGATACGAATACGTATTGAGCGGTCGGGTGTGTCCACATGGCGCCAGTTTCCCGCTCACACGTCACTGAAGGGCATCACTCTCATTGGTCTCCGCCGTTCGCGGCTCGCGTCTTTCATCTTCCGCTCCACGTTCGCTGTTTCATCTTTCGCTGGGCTAGTTCGCCTTGGTTTCGCCGACGCCCAACGCAGGAACGGGCGCTGGGCTGTAAAAGCCAGCGCGACTCACGGCCACCGCGGCGGATGTGGAACATCCGATATGACCTCTGGCGTCACGTAGCAAGTGAACTTTAAGAGCAGGCAGATGACCAATAGACCCTCGTATGCTACCTGAGTGCATCGAACCTGCCGCAGTTCGAGACCCTCGCTATGCCATGAATGAGATGGGCTCAAACTAAAGGGCCCGATTCTTATTTTTCACAACCATATTAAAGCGAAACATAATGAAGACAAGGAAAGCATAGGGGAATTCTTTTGTTGTTTTAGTCGAAATGTACAAATTACAAGGTAAGGGGAAATGAAAGTACACGCAAAGCGAATTAAACAGTTGAGCAGCGCTGGTTAAGACGCGGCCGCGGAGAATCAATGTATGCGTGACGATCGAGCGCTTTCAGCGCGTCCTTTTCGCGCCGTTTATCCGTACAATTCAACATATTGGCCATGTTTTGTCAGTGTAATCCACATCGATGTACATGCGTAGTTTTACTTAAACTGCAACCAGCCATCGGCACTTGAGTCGTGCTCTAGTCATTCCGACAGGGCGTGTATTTATGTGTATTATACTGACAAGTACACTACTACACAGTTGATAGAACTGTACGGATAAACGGCGCGAAAAGGACGCGCGAGAACCGCTCGTGCATTTGTCAGAGCCCGCGTAGCGCTGCTTATCCGTTACCGTGCGATGCAAACCATTTGCAGTACTACATACTGTTCCTAAACGTCCGCAGCTTGAGGCCCGAACGAAGAAAGTTAGCTTGTGTTGTATGCACAAGCGATGGCCTCCTCGCGACACGTACACCAACAGGCTCGTTGCAAAACTTGTCCCTGCGCCTTTTGATAAAGATCTTCGGCTCAAGCTCATTTTTGTACCTGCAGCGGAGATTGCCCAAATTTGAAAAATAATGGAGCGACGGGGGCGCCGTAATAACCCCATTCTGTGGACTTTGCCCTCCAACTTGCACGCGCAATTGGTTGCAACGCCCATAAA
Organism: Dermacentor silvarum; assembly: GCF_013339745.2. Taxonomy (NCBI): domain Eukaryota; kingdom Metazoa; phylum Arthropoda; class Arachnida; order Ixodida; family Ixodidae; genus Dermacentor; species Dermacentor silvarum. The sequence goes on along the minus strand of NW_023606784.1, from coordinate 28,520 downwards.
TTTTCCGACCAAAATTTTGCTAACAGTCGGATGGTGACCCATGCGCTCGCGTAGCACACCAATATCAGCAGCAATGGTCGAGATATGACATCGTACCGAAACACGGCACCGCCTTCCAGTTGGCAAAGAAAATGGCTTTCGAGCTCCCGCTGCACCAACAGAACATTTATTGTGCTCCGAGCAGCTCTTTTCTGGCTTCCATTTTGGTCTTTGCCCCATTGATGCCGTGGAGCACCTCAGTGGAAGAGCCCTGGAGTTGACTAGCTGGTAGGTGGTGGAGCAGGAAAAGTCACTGGCAGAGGCAGCACAAGTCAGCGGAGGTCAATACGGCATCTGCAGCGTCGGACACGTCTGGCCGGAGGACGCGGCTTGCCGCCGCCTGCAGGTGCCTGCAGGTGAGCACCCTTGCCGCCGCCTGCAGCGTCGCCAGGGGGGCTCGACTTGGCCCCAGGTGGCTCATGTTTCTCGGCAGCAGGCTCCCGAAGTTGGCAGTTGAGGGCGGAGGTGGTTTCCTCTGTGTCCTGCGGCGACGAACGCGAAGGGGCACCATCTTCAGGCGTCGAGGCACGCTCACGGCCGTTCACGTTGAGGGTTTTGTGCATCTCGGCGCTGTAGACCCGCTGAGCCGTCTGTGCGAAGCGCGTTGCGGCCTCCCGCGCGTAGTTGGGGGACGGACCGGTGCTCATATATCGCTGGAGCAACACTGAGTTTGCAAGATGTCCTCTTTGGAACGCGGTGTTCCAGGTTCCTGAACGCGGACTGCTCGTGCAAGGAATGAATGCGGCTGCTTGCGCGAGGACCGCGTGAATCTCGGGCTGAGCGTGATGATGATGATGATCCTCTGTACGAATGGCACATATCGACCATGGGGGATCGGCCAAGAATTGGGCGGTTTGTAAAAAATGGATTTTAAAAAAAGTTTAGAAAAAAAGAGGATGAATTGTGCTCGGTGTTCTAATTAATTATTATAATTGATTGATTAGAAAGGGAGCCAATTGGAATCAAGGATAAAGTTTTGTATTGCAGTGCAAACATTCTGGTGGCTGTACCCCAATGTGAAAGCTCCAAACGAAATCAGTAGTAGTGATGTTATTGAAGAAGAAAATGAAAAAAGACAGGGACGCTGATGCTGAGGCCAAGCTTGTTGCTAGTGGCCTCGAGTGCCCTTTTTCTTACTGAGAAAAATAGTCGACAAGCAAAGAGAAAGTGATCACCTCTTACAAACAGACTGCTTATTCCTTGATTTCTCGAAAGCGTTTGATCGCATTGCACACTGCCGCCTCATTTGAAAACTTTCAGCTTTAAAATTGGACTCCTCTACATTGTCATGGCTACGTACCTTTCTATCCAATCGAGAGCAATTTACTTCTGTTAATGAAGTCGATTCCCCTAAATCTATCGTTTCTTCTGGTGTGCCGCAGGGAAGCGTTCTTGGGCCCCTGTTGTTTTTAATCTATATAAATGATCTGCCTAACAACATCACCTCTCGCATACGAATATTTGCCGATGACTGCATAATTTACCGCCCAATAACAAACATTCATGATCATATCACGCTCCAACGAGACCTAGAAATAGTGAACCAGTGGTGTAACACATGGCTCATGACGCTAAACGTGTCGAAGTGTAAAATTATGTCTTTCACCCGCAAACCTGTTAATTCACAGTTTTCTTATCACATCAACAGTAATGGCATATCGCCAACCGCGAACTATAAGTATCTAGGCATGCACCTTACATCTAACCTTTCATGGTCAGGGCACATAACTTGCGTATGTGCCAGTGCATCCAAATCATTAGGATTTTTGCGTCGAAACATGCGCAGTGCACCCTCCCCATTGCGAAAACTTGCGTATCTAACTTTCGTGCGACCGCAGCTTGAATATGCGTCTCCCATTTGGTCACCACATCAGAAATACCTTATCGAAGCATTAGAAATCATTCAGAATAGGGCAAGCCGTTTCATTGCTCGCAAATATAGTGCCCTGTCTAGTATCACGCAATTCAAAAGCAAACTATCATTACCAACGTTAAGTACCCGCCGTAATATTGCATTGCTGTCATTGTTCCATAAGGTCATTCACTCTGACGAATTATCACTACCCTGTTTGAATCATCAAGTCTATACATCGCGAAGATTGCACAACGCGCTCAGTTACGCCCGCCTATATGGTGCGACGCAATCATTTAATTCTCCACTACCTCGCGCTATCCGTCTCTGGAACAGCTTACCAGACAACATTGCTTCACTTAGAGACCATGACGCTTTTTGTGTTCAGTTGAACAAACATTTTTCCACACACTGCGCTTAGTATTCTTAACGGCGCATAGTATCCTTAATTTAGCTATTGCAAGGGTACTTTTCAAACTGATGGCGTCTGTCTTTTCATACCACTGTCGCACATTTTTTGTTTTTGACTACATAATGTATAATGACGCAATTGTATGGTGACTGTGTTATATTGTGTATTGTGGCTGTAATTCGTATTATATTACTCCTGCACGAATAGTTTGCACGTATAGCTCTCTTAATATTCTACTGCCCTGTAATTTGTACTCTGTGGAAATCTTCATATACAATGTATTGAATGGTACTGTATGCCCCCCCCCTCACCCTATGCCTCTTACGGGGCCTGTGAGGTATTATCAAATAAATAAATAAATAAATAAATAATTTCTGATTGACCGCACTGTATACACAAAGGAGATGCCGCCAAACCAGCCCTGTGTGTGTTGGGATGCGACAGCGTAGCCTCGTTAGTGTGATCTCTAATTTGCGTGTTGGACAGAATTTACGACTTCAAGGGAGTAGTAGATGGTGGTAGTCAGAATGCGAAGCCACACTAGAGTTATATATCCCGTTCATCGTTAGTATACTCCTAAACCTAGCGGCAGTGACATAGGTGGTTGGGGGAACGGCAAGTACTAAAGGGCTGCCCAGAGAAGCCTTTGCTAATGAATCTGCACACTCATTCAAAGGCAAACCTTTGTCCCCAGGCACCCAAATTAAACGAAGCAAGCGCAAATTAGACGGAGCCAAGATATATAATGCTTGCAAAAGTTTTCAGTCACTACACGTTGTAAGCGATGAACATAGAGCGAGTCGGTGATAATAGCCACTGATGAATGAGAAGGGTTCAATTTGCGCAGTGCTAGAACTACAGCTAAGAATTCTGCCATGTAGATAAGTGTACAATCAGGAGGTCTAATTGAACAGGACCAATCTGGCGAATGAAAAAAAATTCCTACGCCTGCCTTTTCGTTGCTCTGTGAGGTATCTGTAGCTATTATGGTGTTATTCTGCACTATGACTTAAGTGATCATCCAGCAAGCCATGAGAAGTCGTGAAGATAAAAGTTTTGCATTATTTGGGTAGATGTTATTAAAAATAATTTCTAGGGCGACGGTAGTAGACTTTGCCAGAGTTATCTTTTAGAGTTTAACATTCAATGTCTCGAGTAGTGCCTGCGCAAAAACCAGTTGCGGCGTATGAAAACGGGGCTTCAGCTTCTCTCTTGAAATTCTCTCTTGAAACTACGAAGGAGGCAGTGTTCCAGGAGACCTCTGGAGGCGTAATTTAAATAACGAAATAGTAAAGCTAGTCAAATATCCCATTAAAAACGCATGGCTACCATTTTATTAGAAGATCGCCGAAGTAATACCATTATTTAAAAGGCCAGGATCGAGGAGGCCATGCTCCGGCCTACATCACAGCGGCTACTATGACTCCTAATGTAGTCGCGCTTATTGGAAGGATTTGTGATGCCGCGACCAGGCCACACCGACCAGACCAGGCTGAAAATTCATTCCAAGTGGATACACCTGACAAACTCACCGGCTAAATTCCTAAATTGCAATATGTACCCTCAATAAATTAATTAGTAGTTAATTAGTAATTTATATTATTTAGTTGAATATGTGTTTCCATTTCTTGTGCGAGTTATGTCTGCCTCTCGGAACAATCCAGCTCAAGGGCTATAGAATTATGTTATCTGCAGCAGGTGACTTTTAAAAATTCCATAAAGCTTAAACATGATCACCCTGTAGATTAGTTATCCAACTACGCGAGTATTAAGTTTAGTGTAAAGATTCTCATGAGAAAGTTGTAGAGTGCTCTCGGAAGCCCGCCGTGGTGGCTTAGTGGGTTTGGTGCTGCGCAGCTGAGCCCGAGGTCACGGGATCAAATCCCGGCAGTTGCAGCCACATTTCGATGGCGGACGAAATACAATAATATCGGTGTATCGTGCGTTGGGTGCACGTCAAAGAACCCCAAGTGGTCAAGATTAATCCAGAGTCCCCCACCACGGCGTGTATCGTAATCATATCTTGGTTTTGGCGCGTATACAACGCTAGAATTTAATTTGTTTTAAGCTGTCGGGAACATCGAATTCCGCAGCTTAGAACTTTATACTTGTTAGGTAATTATTTCCTCAGCATCTTAAAGAAAGCCCGTTAAGGATGAAAAAAAAAAAACGCCAGTGACACCACTGCAAGCTTGTGCACCACGAATGCTCTCAAACGTGCCACGTATGCACAAACAGCGCATTTAGGCTGCCGCTTGAAGAGTGACACGGCAGCGACGAATGCGTTGGCCGCTTGATTTGCGTCAGTTCGACCCGTCGAAGCAGCACATGACCTTGCATGATAGCGATAAGCAGACACCCGATTCACTCCCCTGTCACTTCTTGGCGGCAGCCGAAATGCGATTTTCGATCATACGCTGCACGTTTGAGAGCACTGAAATCATGGCTCACAAGCAGGCGCGTGTCAATTGCTTTTCTTTTTCTTTCTTTTTTTTTCATTATTTTTTATATTTAGCGGGCTTTCTTTTGGCACGGCCGCTGGATAAAAAAAAAATTGGTGCGGCCTGCCGCGTGCATCGAAGACGGTTTGATCCGCCGCGGCGCCACACGTCGGGGGCTGTTGTCTGGTATCGGCATAGCAAATGCGTCAGGATACAGGGACCTTATCAGGAAGGCGCTTGGAACGCCGTTGCGCGTGGCAGCCGACGTGTTCCATCGCTGATGGCTAGCACCGTTCGGCCCAGCCATAGAGTTTCACACTATGAAACCTAGAGGGCAATGTGGCGCCACTGTCTATGCGAGTTTCTTAAGGCAGCGTCTCCTGTGCCGCAGTGCACTCTAGACGAGTCCACACAGACACGGCTCCAGCAACGCACGGAAGTGACGTCACTTTAATAAATTAAACTAAAAACAAGCTAAATATATAAAATCTTACTAGACAATGCGTTGAACTTACATCGATATCAAAGAAAGTTGTCTTACGCGTTAATTAATATACACATTTTGATTAAGGACATCATTGCAAAGTGTTTTCAACCATGCTAGTCATGGGTTCCTGTATAATAATAGTTAGCGTTCAGTATTACAAGACAGCTAAATATTATACTAGCTATTAGGTGCCTGCAGAGAAAGAAAGCAATTTTATTGGCCATCTTGCGCGCTGTATTCCCCGCGCGGCACCCGAGATCCCTAGGGAACAGGCACGCTTCTCCCCCGTTTCCTCTCAGGCGCAAGTCACTTGGCGAGCGTGTGTGCAGCAGACGACAACAAGCGCTGCAAGCGTACACTACATGTCGACGTTTACACAGCCGCATGCTGTGTTTACAGCATTCACCGAACGCCGCAATATAGACTTACATACAGTGTGACGGATACGTGAAACTGCAGCCCTTGCACTGTCACTCGAATGTTACCTCAAAGGGTCGGGTCCATATTGGCTAGCTGTCTACCTTAGGAAAATTAAGTCTGTCACCGCGAGCCGTTTGCGAGATCGAAGCAACCAGTGAAGCTATTCTTGTGTAGTATGATCATCCACTGGCCTCTTGACACCACGTTTGCTGCAGCGCTGTGTGTCTTATTGCCATCATAGCTGCGCAAACATTATACTGACTCGGACCGCGGAGAAACCGATGCGGCAGCCACCATTGCGCACGCACTGCAGCATAGCTCAGAAGCTTTATTTTCCCGCGTCCCCGAGATTAGCCGCGTCCTCGTGCGTATCGTTCAGTAAAATGAGCCGATTCTCGATAGAGTAATAGTAAACTGGGCCGATCTCGGAGGTCTTGAAAATGCATTCAAAACTGTACTGAAAGGTGACTCAGTCGTGGGTCTTCTTTGGTGGTCTTGAAAGGCGAAAACGAAAGCGAAGCCGCGCTTTGCCATTGACAAATTATCAATTAAGGAAACACATTATGAGGCCAGGCAAAGAATTCACCTGGGAGGGTGGGAGCTGCAAATTTGGAACATGTTTCCTAGTAACGCGCACATTATAAGATTCTTTTATATGAAATGGCTGTACAAAAACAACTCAACTGCAAGTATGTTCCACAATGCCATTATCATTCTGAGCTTAAAGCTTTCTTAAATTTCTGTAATAAGTCTGCCCCATGGATCGAACTTGATCGATAATAAATACACGAAACATTAAAACACTTGCACCCTGAAACACTATAATGATCCTTTAAATTATAACAAAATCTGTCATTGCGGGCATCTTCGTACTGCATCAAAAAAAAAAAAAAGCCATTGTAATTCCTCTTCTCAAGGAAGCAAGGGATCCATCTTCGGCAGCTGGCTACATGGCTGTGGTACTTACTATAGCTGTCTATGCATTTCTAGAAATTAAGCTACTTAATCCTTAATGAATGTGGCTTTAGGGAGGGCAAGTTGACGATCAACCACAATTGGTATACACTGAGCCCATCAGGTTCTCTCTATCTACATTCCGAGACATGGAAAAAGCTTGTACGTGACACAACTTTGCGCTGTGGCATATTGTGAGAATTACCAGAAATGGGCATCTGTGACATGCTGAGCATAGCAAAACTGTGTGAGCCCATCTCACCCCGATATTATATTTTCCATCATGTACAAAGCTGAAACGCCCAACTCACTACTATTTGAATTGCAAACCTCACACGATGCCATCAAATCCATCAGTACAGCACCCAACATCACAATAGTGCAAATCACTCCTTGATCCCTTACGACAAAAGACTCAATGGGCACGTTAAGTTATCACGCTCTGAACTCCAAAGGAGCACGCTCGAGTGCGCTCGAGTGCAACGCCTTCGGAGCTTAACTTAACGTCATTTTTCCGGAAGCCGTGCAAGCACGCTCTCTCGCGCACCGTTTCCAGGGTGGAGCGCATAGAGCGCGCTCCGTAATTACGCACCGGAAGTCGTTTTTTAGCTGTTAAGTTTAAAAGAGCGCACTCTGCTTGCTAGAGCGTGCTAGAGCGCGCTCAAGTGCCTTAACTTAACGTGCCCAATTACTTACTGCAGTGAAGCACCTCAAATAAGTTACAATTAAAAATGCTACAAATCTGTCAATAAATCTACAGACTCTACAACTCCTCACATCTCATTATTGAGGTGCACTGAGTACAAGGGCATAGATGGAATTGGTTCAACCACTTGGGCAGACCAATTGGCTCAATCACCTGCCTCATATGTGACACCTAGCTGTATTCCTTCCATTTGATCGCCATGCTCTCCACTACGCACTGAAATCTAACCTCTGGCGCTACACATATATATGCGCCTTACTTCCCCGGTATGTTTGCTTCGTTCCCTGTGATCTTACATGGGCACAGGAAGTATCTCTTTATAGACTCTGGCCTGGAGTGACCCTTACAGCATCCATCCACTGGCCTTAGGGATCGCCTAAAGTTGACTCAGAAATGTGCCCCAAGTGCTCGGCTCCTGTAGCAAAGTCAGTTGCATATAGCCAGGGGGGGGGCACAATGGACGCGTCCCCTTCCCGAAATGTCTGTGTATGTTTGCGGTTGGCTATGCCCCACTCCACCCCATCCCACCTCCCAGTCCCCAGTCAAGTGCGTCACTTAGTAGACTTATGCTATAGTTCACTCGGATCCTTGAGGCATTTATACAATGGACCACTGTCGGAGGACCTCTTGCTGGGCGCATGGCCACAGAGTTGGCAGACGATAGAGACAATGCATGCTATTTCACGTTTCTTAGGCGACATGGGCCTGGACTCACGATTGTGATAACATTTATGCAATGTGTCCTTTCACCTCGTTCCTCCCATTGGCATCCCCCAATGTGACCCTCTTTCTTCCCCTCTTCCCCTTCCCTTACGTAGAGTAGCAGGCCAGATGTTCCATTTTCCGGCCAACCTCTCTACATTTTCAAATCATTAAACTACTTCTTCACTCAGATCCTGAACACCGCTGCCACACTGTAGTAGAGGATATGTCGAATACTCTGATCTATTTACATGGCCGACGTGCAGACTGCCATTCACAATGCATGTTAGGACCATTGCTTCCAGATCTTAGACATATCGATCCTTAAAAATAGTTTAATGACCCCTGCTAAACATTTGCCACCTTGACAGTGGCAGTGCAAAGAGTGTGACACCTCATTTCTTAAACTTCCAAGCATGTGCTAGGTTTACATTTATACGACTGCACTATCTAGAACTGAAATATAAGTATGCATGCTCAGAATTTTTCACTGACGCCTCAATCTCACAAGCAAGAGCGTTGTTTGCAGCACTGGGACTTTCTTTTATTTCATGTGAGTGTTAATCTGCAAACAAGCATTCTTACAACTAAAGCACTATCAGTTACTTTTGCCATAAAATATATTATAGGCACAAGCATTCATAAAGCTCTATTACTACACACTGACTGCTTTAGCACAGTGAAAGTAGTGGAAACATACAAAAACCACAAAAACATGGTACTAAGCTAGTTGCACAAGTATCTGTGCATGGCTTAATTGTGTTTGGTGCCTGCTCGCCGAAGCTTACAATGAAACGAGCTTGCGACACTGGCAGATTCTGAGCCCTGGGGGCCCAGGCATCCCCTGAGAAGGTAGGCATTTTAGCGCTCATAGTATGCAGTGAGATCTCCCCTTCTCTTCTGCATATTTTGATGAGGGCCCCCTTCCCCGTGAAGGCTGCCCAGGTTTCACCTCTGGCCTGCGGATCAGGAAGCGGCATCCATCACCAGTAGCGCACCCAGGATCTCTGCCAGGGGGGGGGGGGTTAAATTCTTGTCGTGGGGGGAGGGGGGGGGGAAGCAAGCACTTTGCATAATATGCAATTTCCTTGCTTTAGCGAGAGGAATTATAATAATTTAGCGAAATTATAATAATTTAATGACACCAAGGATAATGACGATGTTGATTTCTTCAGCGTTTTACTCAAATTAATTTAAGAGTGAATGAATAAATACAAGACAGTGATAGAGTGTTTTTGTTAATCAGGAAAATTTGACCTTAAGCCACCTCCTGAATTGTAATGACAATGTGAACAGAGCACTGAAGGTACATGTTGAACTGGTGGGGCTGGATGCGTGGGGGGGGGGGGGGTTAGAACTCCCCCCCCCCCGTCGGTGCACCACTGTCGATATATATTATATATCGACAGTTGTGTCTATATATATTATAGAGGCCATGAAAGTGGAGCTCCTGTTTCAATCATGGACCTAAAGCTATTCTTGTGTAGTATGATCAGAAGCTATTGGCAAGATACATGGAATATAGAAAAGTCAGTAATGAATTACACTTAGGGCAGAATGACTGAAAGGTTGGTGCAGATTTATAGCAATGCCTTGGCAGCATGATGCAACACAGATGAAAGAAAGGTGAAGATAATAAACAGATGGACTGTATTCACAAGAAATTCCTGTATTGAAGGAAAACGCTTGTATATATATATATATATATATATATATATATCCACTTGGAATGAATTTCCAGAATGGAACCAGTTTGGAGATATGCGCCATCAAATTTCTGAAGACCAATTCGGCTTCAGAAAGCTTAAATCTACCGAACATGCACTGTTGGAACAAAAGGAATTCATTTTATCCCAGTTTAATGAAAGAAGACTTGTGCTTGGCGTCTATGGGAATTTTAGCAAAGCATTCGATAATATTCACCATTTCACATTGCTTGAAAAACTTGATAGCTATTGGCATTCAAGGCCATTGTTTAGCACTAAGTAAATCTTACCTGGCAAGCAGACAGCAATTTGTTCAGATTGATATGCATTGCTCAAGTATGAACCTATTTCAAAAGGAGTTCTGCAGGGAAGTGTGTTGGGGCCCGTTCTTTTTAATGCTTATATCAATGATTTAATGAACATTTACCTACGTGTGAAATATGTCCTGTATGCTGATGATGCCAGTATATTTGTTTCAGGAACAAACTGTACAGATATAGAGTCTGAAACGAACCTCATGCTCTCTAAGCTGAGGGACTGGTCAATAATGAACCAATTAGAAATAAATACAAAAAAAAACGCAGCTGTGCTCTTTATGCCTAAAAATAAGCCAGTGAATTCAAATATTAACATTATGTATGGGGACAAAACAATAGAAATGGTTACTAGTATGAAAACTCTCGGCATAACGTTTTCGAGTAATATTGCCTTGGGGTGAGCATATTGACGCCCTTACAATCCAGTTATCTAGAGTCATTGGCATGACGTGGAAATATAAATCACTGTTGCCGTTTAAAGTTAAACTTCTAATTTATAATTCTCTTTTTTATTCATACCTCTATTATTGCTTATTGGTATGGCCGGGGTACAACTACTTTCGTTAATTTACATAAATTACTTGTCTTGCAAAAGAAGTTTGTTCGGCTGCTCTTTAATGTCCCCTACAGCTCCCATACTATAAACTTATTTCTGGAAGCCAACATAATTTCTGTGTTAAAGTTATACCAGTACAAGTTAACAACTGCATTTAGGTGGGAAATAAAACTGAACTGCTCCTTTCTACGAGAACTTCGTAGCCTTGAACTCAATGACAAATTTTATGTTACCCGTCATAAAGAAATGTGGCGGGTGGTCACACCCAGAACAAATTATTTAAGGGAAAAGCTATCATACACAATGCCAATGCTTTTAAATAAATATAATAATCTAGTCATTGATGTCATGCAAATAATGGCCCAACAACTGAGAGGCTTGTATGTGCAGGATTTTTAAGTTACTGGTTAAGTGTACTTCCTCTCGGTTAGTATGTATATAAAGTGTGTATATATGTATAAAGTGTATATGCATACGTGTGTATATGTATATATGGGTATATGAATGCATGTGTATATATATATATATATATATATATATATATATTTATATATACATATGTATGCTTTGCAGAGTCTACTTGTTTCATTTTTATTCACCATGAGAACTACACAAGTTACCTAAGTATTTTTTGGTCACCACTGGCTCTGTATGTACATGCGTAGGTATGTGCATGTATATGCGTGTATGTGAGTACATGTGGGTATATATATATGTATAATGCACATCTGAATACATGTATGAATTGTTGTTGCCGAATATTCTGTAAGGGGGCTGCGGGCCTCGTCAAGCTGCCTCTACTGGAGCAGCTTTTACTTGCAGCCTCCTCCACCAAGTTGATGAAAATAAAGTTATTATTATTTTAAATTCGCCGTAAAAATGCACTGTTGTTCCACTTATTTTTTAAGCAAAATGCTGTTTCATACATTGAAGCACTAAAGTAACTGGAATGCCCATGTATTTCGTCCCACACTTTGGGAAATAGTATCACGAAACTGGTGTCATCCTGGAAATTCATTTCAAGTGGATGCGCCTTGCAACCACACCGGCTACCATTCGTAAATTGCAATATGTGTCGTAAAGTATTCAACTAAGAACTTCATTAGTCAATTTTTGTTAGTTAGTTGAATATGTGTTTCAATTTCTTGTGCTACTAATTATGTAAATAACCCAGCTCAAGAATAATAATTATGCTACCTGCCACAGGTGATCTTTAAAAATTCCTTAAAACTTAATGTGGAACATCCGGTGTGTGTGTATATATATATACATACATATATATATACATTGTCTTATGTATAAGACAATTCCTACAGGAATTCCCTTTTCCTTGTCCCGAGGATACAGTAAAACAAGGAAAAAAACAAATTTAAAAAGTATAATAACAAAGCCACATGATAACAAAACAATGACAGAGCATGGTAGAATAGACGTGTAAAAACCAAAGAAGGGACAAAAGTAACAACCAATCATTTCACTCTCGCACACACATCATCTAGATAATCACATTCCTTGGTCACGAAGGTTGCAGAATAAGCCTGACTAATACATTTGTTTATTTCACTCATTAATTTGTTACAATGACCGGTTTTAGGCATGAAAGAAGTCACAGAACCGTCTATAGCACGTTCGGTGTTTATTGGAACAGTAAAAGACTGAATAAGAAGAAAGGCATGCACCAGGAGCATTAAAAAGAAGTATTCTTTGTCTTCTTCATATAAATCTCCAACAACGGGAAAGCATAAGTGTGTGATTGAGCATAGGGTTACAGCCACTTGAGTGACAGTGACTGGCCAAATGTTAAGGTGGTCGAGACGAAGAGAAGGGATGGTGGTGCTCCTGCACTCTCATGTTAGACCTCACCACAAGATAACACGATCAGGCATACCACGTCTAGTTAGCAGCATACACACTTGGACGCGTGTTTTGTTTGGCAACCATACTGTGCTTTTTTTTACCTTTTACGCTTAGTGCAGCCTCATCCCATTGGAAAGACAAGCAAGGTGGCTGGAATTTGGAATGCGTAGATTAAAAATGGGTGGCATGTACACATTCTTACCTTCTGATGATCAGTGAGCCATTAACATGCAACAAGTGTGGAGGGACTACCTAACTTCTCCATGTGTTTATAGAAGGTCGACCCATAAAACAACATAACAACAATGTATTTTTTCTATTACAGACATAATTTTATTTTTATTTAGTACTTACTTGACAAATACTGTCAGCCTTGCATAGGCTGTGACAGAAAGTGGGATATAAAGTGTACCTGTGTACACAGCCCTTTTCCTCGGCAACCATCTGCTTTTCAATAACAAAAGTGTCATGTACTTTTTTCAATGATGTAGGTATGCCGGATATATACAGTGTCTTAAAAGTCTTAAATCATAGCATTGCCTCTAGTTGGAGGCTTAAGCTGCAATGCTGCAGTGCACATGGAGCACTGGATTCCAGACCCTTTTGCATAAGGGCTATGGCAAGGCCCAGAGTGCTTGGTAAAAGACCACACCAGTTCAAATGTTTTTTCTCATCTCCTCATGAATTTTAGCAAAAACAAACATCACTTATAGGCTTGTAATTTTGTCAGTATATATCTTTTAGGCTCCTATACAGCTAGTAATTTTAGGCCTGTATACAGCCAATATTTATTATTCATAGCAATCCATATTTAATTATTGTATGTATCATGAAACATTCATGGCACTCTTGTGTCATTCCAGGCCCTTCTACTATTAAACATCAGAAATAATAACCCTGATTTATTCACAACTTTTCAAAGCTGTGAAGTTCCATGGCTAGTTGTGTGATAACCGAAAGGCCTTTCCTGAAACCATATGCTGTAAAGTAGAAAGAATGTTGTCAGTCAAAAGCTATGGAGAAGTATGTGAACGGAACCTAAGGTTTGAATAGTTTACTAGAAGAATACGCAAGAGATTTTTGGTGATTATTAAGGCAGCCCTGAGTTTCCTTTCTTTAGTGCTCAGGTACCACACGTGCCACCTGGCACATGGAGCTGAAGTCTTAGTAGCATGGAGATGTTGGACAATGACAATTTTAACTTCATCAGTACATGAGACAGGTTTATGACCAAGATTTTCAAAGAAAGAAAAAGATATTGTCTGCATTCCTGCATGCTTAGCTGCAAACAACGTCTAAAAGTGTAAGCGTGGTACTGCCATATCAGTATACAGCACAGATGTTAGTGATGGCTAAGGCTTTACTATTAAAATAAAGCTTTACATGTTGCCTTAGATATCATATGCACCTTATAAGTATGCAGAACTTCCCTGTGAAAATGGTTTTAAGAAAGCAAGATACCTTCGCCCAACAATTGAAGCAAAATAAGTAGCCTCAAGGCAGCTGTTGTATGCTGATCACTGATCAGGGAACACAGTGGTTTACCCGCACAGGTACTAATGCAGCCTATACTTTCTAATAAAGCACACCCCATAGCAGCTGACAACCTCGCCTAACTTCTTTCTTTTCTCATCACAATGACATCACATATGAACCTAGAATATTCTTACAGTAAGAAATGAGAGCCCAAAAGTGCATGCCAGCCTGCCCATAGTTTCCTTGTCTTAATTTTTCTTCTTTTCTATGCTGTTTAGAATATTTTCCAACTTTCCCAGGTAATTTAGTGTGGCAGGATCTCATAGTCTGCATAATTACTGTCTCTCAGTTTTGCATTATGCCTTTTCTTTTTGTCAAATGGACGGGTGTGCGCAGAAAAATGAAAAATAATTTTTAAGTTCCATAATTGTGTTAAGCTGGGCATGCAATTTAAGTATCTGGATTGAGATAAGGCACGATTCAGTCCATTATTGCCCTCACTTCTCGGATGGTGACATCCAGTCTAGCCCACTGCTGAGCATTCAGTCAATGAAACTGTGCTTTATACGCGATACATGGCCAAATGACAAAAGTTGCAATGTGGTGTGTCACCTCAATGTGAGCTCAACCGCTATTTGGCTCAATTCTGCATACTAAGTGCAGAATCAAGGCTGATGACGTCAAGACTGGCTTAGGCCAGTTCGAACCTGAACCCAAATAATGTATTTCAAGGATAAGGAGAGGTAAATTTTTCCTTTTTATTATGACTGCTGGGTTGATTCCTAGCTCAAAGTCAATTTCAAAAACTGACCTTAGTTTTCCCTGTCTTAATTGTTAGTAACATGCATTTAGCAGGACTTTCCTATTGATAGTTAGGGACCAACAGTGTGTACATATTCAGTGAGTACAACAAGAGCATTTTGTAGCTGTTTACATTGCATATCAAGATTCTCATACGTTGGTCAGATTGTCATGTCATCAGCTTAGATCAAAAACTCGGTGCTTGTGATGTAGCCTTTATGCAGGACGAATGATGAACAGCAAGGGGGCAAGAACGGAGCCATGAGGCACACTGTGGTTTAAGGTACAGTTAGGATCCAATATGAAAACAATCTACAAGTGCAGAAATTGTTTACTCTCAGACACAAAAATATGTGTACCACTTTTGTTGCCTGCTGTGGTAGACAAAAGTCTTCCATGTTTCAAAAATTACCTAGATTATGTTCCGCATTATTGTATGCATTAGTTGTATCAATTGCCACCACCATCCACAACTAGTGGCTGTGAGGGAAGACAAGCAAGGCACCATCTGGCATGACAGACAGGCCCTCCTCTGTGCCTAAGTACAGAGGTCGGCACGCTTGTCTAGAACACACTCCTGAGGGCCAAAGCAGCTACCAAAAATTAGCTGACTGCCCGGTTGAGAGAAATCAATGGAAACTGTAAATTTAGTCACGTAACCTCACATATACAGCCAATCTTAGATTTCATAATAGAGGTGTGCGAATATTCAAAATTTTGAATATGAATAAAATAGTTTTTGTTATTCAATTTCTATTCGATTCGAGAATTCACTATTTGAAGTTGTCGAATAGTGTATTTGTTTTCTTAAGATACAGTTCTTGAAGGAGGAGTGATATAAATGGAGACTCGTTGAATGATTCTGGTGCAGGAGAACGGTGGTCGTTGTGCAGATGATCCAGTTTGTGAACAACGATATGAAGGAGGTCATTTGTGCTATAGTTGTGTAAGCATGTCTTGCCTTAGGCAGACTTTGCATTTGCTGTGTCTAATTAGACAAACCATTTATTGTTTGGTCAATCTCACGATATCTTTGGATTCCTTCGAAATGATAAGCGGGGCTACAGTATTGTCCTTCAATGAGGTCAATCTATACTCTGCTATACTCTCCTACATGTGTCTGGGACATGCTGTTCATTTTTTTGTTGTGTTATCGTGCACCAGATATGATCGTGCTTTCCTTTGTTTTTCATTTACAAGCTTCTTGTTGACCTGACATCTAGTTAATGGCATTACATGCATCCAATAATGCACCAAGCCTTTTGTTGCCGAACAGATTCCACGGCATTCTTAATTTCACAATTTTAGAAATAGGGAATATTCACTATTTGATTTGATATTCAGGGCTAATTTTTCTTAAATATTCACATCAATTCGATTAGACAATTTCATTATTCAAGCCTGCCTATTTAATATTGAAACTGCAACAATGAAAAGCTTAGGTTTCAGTGCATGAGTACACTGTCACTTATCATCATTGAATGGGGCTTATGAACTTTGTGCATAACTTCTCTGCTTATATTATAAGCAAAAAATGTGCAGTAGGACTGCTTGGAGGCAGGGAGCAGTTGGAGAGCTAGGTGGAGCTTGCTTGACATCAGCATTGGGGGCACCCAGATGATGGTGATTTGTGACATCAAGCTTGGGTATAAAACTGTTTGTGTCATATTTTTCTCCACAATGGCTCTGGCGAAGTGACAGAGAGGCGTTGCGCCAAGAAGGCTGCAGCAGAGAGAGCTCGCAGTGCTTTGCACACTCGGGAACAACGGGAGCAACAGACCGTAAGGAGTTAAGTCTTAATTTCTGACATCTGAAGCTGTCTTTAGCATACATGCTATTATCTGAAAGTTGCATATATCTACTAGGGGCTCTTTGAAATTTCTCGTTTTTTTTATGCAGTGCTGTGAATTGTGTGCGGTAAGGCATAGAATATTTTCATTCATCTCATGATTAAAAGAACTTTTTATTGATTCACTATTTTTGTTGTATTTTAACTATAGTACACTGGCTTTAGAATTCTTATGTGCTGCAGCGAAGTGTGTAAATGTTGATACATACGTAATATCGCACTGCTCAGCAATTCTTTCGTTCCAAACAGCTATGCACGGACTTTTGTGCAAAGAGAGAATGAATGTTTGCATTCACTGACTGCGCTTGAGTGCTGCCTGTGTATTAAATTTACTAAAACCTTGGCTACTTCTTTTGCAAGATTTATGGTAACACATGCGTAGTGTTGTGAAGCTTGACGGAGTTGTAACGACATCACATGGTCTGCCCGAAAAAGACACATTGAGCTGCATACTAGTGCAGAGCGGCATGAGAATGTTTTCACTTCACATCACGCGCAAGAACGCCGCCTGTGCGTTCATGCGATTTCATGCAGCACTACTTTTGCCGCGGGCTTTACTGCATTGCTTGGGTAGTGCGGTGAAGTGTGACAAATTTTTAATGATGTCGCGCGATATGACCGAATTTCACGCTTTGAGATTTAACCTTGAGCGGAGCAGTAGCAAATGCTTGCATTTACCTTAAGCACAAGTGCACTGTGCATGAATTCGTTTCATTTCGCGATGTGTTACTTCTGTGAAGGGCTTTACTGCATTGCTTGGGTAGTGCGGTGAAGTGTGACAAATTTTTAATGATGTCGCGTGATATGACCGAATTTCACGCTTTGAGACTTAAACTTGAGCGAAGAGGTAGCAAATGGTTCCCTTCACCTTAAGCACAGGCGCACTGTGCATACATTCATATGATTTCATGATGCCTTACTCCTGTCGAGGGCTTTACTGCAATGCTTGTGTAGGGCTGTGAAGCTTTATGAAGTTGTAATAAGATCACATGGTCTGATAGAATTTCATGCACTAAAGCGTTTATTTTGTGCAGAGAGGCAATGAAACTTCATACTTAGCTCGCAGTTTCACAGGCATACGTGATTTTCTGAGGTCAATAATAAAACTGTGCATGTTTCTTTTGATGGCAGCCTTTACAGCATGAATGGTAGTCATGCTGTGAAGCGCGTGCAGTGGCAGTCATCAGCCATAGCCGGCGCCTTTTCGGATGTTTTATTATGCTTCTGTAAACTGAGCCTGTACGTGCGCGTTTACGCTTCACAGAAGAGTCTGGTGCGATTATCTCGCAGGAAAAGTGCTTAGCAGGAATTAGCGTTGAAGAGCTGTGAACGATGACTGACCCAGAGGGAACGTAATGTACGATGGGCGATGGCGCGGCGCCGCGCAGGTTGCTGACCGAGCATTGGATATGCAACGTCGGCAGCGCGTTCTCAGAACTTTCGCTTCGACACCGCTTCTTGCAGAACCGGCGCGTAGTAATAAACAAATCAAATATACTAAATACAGCGGTAAAGCAGCACATTGCTCAAGTAAGATAGAGATGCGGGCAAGCATTGGAATTCAGTCCAATCCACTTATGTGCTAGCGTATCGTAACGTTCGTGAGTTCGCGTCTCTTGTGCGCGTCGTTTGAATTTCAAGCGTGAGCATCGCTTCTTTATGCTTCTTATGCCGAGAAAACCTGCACGAATTATGTAATGACAAATAGTTATGCTGCTCGCAAACAACGAGTGCATGGTGCCGCCACCGCAAAGTAACGACCGCAATTTACGCGCGTTGGGTGTTCGCACTGAAATTTATGCCGATGCGTGGTGTAAGTGATTTCCCTGTACTTAGTTTAGTAGGGAAACTCTATGCCCTTGCTGATGGTTTTGCTCTTCCATAGTATGCGGCGTACCGCCCCAGATCAAGCCACTGCCTCCAGCCCGCAGTGGCGCCGTTTCCTACAACCTGATACGGCAGCTTTTTTC
Organism: Dermacentor silvarum; assembly: GCF_013339745.2. Classification (NCBI taxonomy): domain Eukaryota; kingdom Metazoa; phylum Arthropoda; class Arachnida; order Ixodida; family Ixodidae; genus Dermacentor; species Dermacentor silvarum. The sequence goes on along the minus strand of NW_023606784.1, from coordinate 9,975 downwards.
TCTGTTCTGCTTGCACAAAGCGCCCTGTCATGTATTTCTCAGTGAGAGCTACATTAATTGACGCACTAGGCATGCTTGAGCTAGGTTTTAGCTCTAATGAAACTTCGCTTGGCCAAAGTGGCATCGTGACAGCACTACTAGCTACCATTCTTCCACTCGCGCCCTTCTATCCATTGTGAAAGTGTGACACCTCATTTAGTTCGAACACATTTTGATGAAGGAGTTTTTAATACATTGATGAATTAGGAATACCTTGCTCCACCAAGTTTGAGCAGGCTAAGATTGGTGTGCAAAGTAGCATGAGCTCATCTCATAATGCCAACATCCATGATTGACAAACAGGTATGCAGACAGGCTGGAACTAAAGAACATGGTGATGTCACTTCAAGGTGCTTGACACATTAAGAGATAGCATGACATACTTACAGGTATAACATTAGCATGACGTATTATGAGCATGACATGTTAACACATAACAGCTACAAGGACCCACTAATGGGATCTTATTGGGCCGATGTTAGTTTATTACTTTGAATGGTGACAGCGTTATAGGTGAACTTCAACCACTTTGAAAGATCTAGCAGAAAATGTGGCTTGATCCCAAAGACAGTGCAGTTTAACACAGCATCTCAAAGTGCTAGCTGTCAAGAGGAAAGAATGAAAGAAACTGGCACGTTTTGCACGTGCCAGATGTTTTCAAGAGCATCGGCGTATCTACCGGGGGGAGCACTTGCCTCCCCACTGTCAAAAGTGGGCGGGGGGGGGTGCGAATGGCATACTTGCCCCCCCACACACACACTCACTTTTGAAAGTGGGCACTTTCGGCTGCATGCTGGAAAGTCCAACAAAACTACAGCTGAAGCTAAATTTTATTTCGCAATAGAGTGGCCACGTAGGTAATGCTTTTCTTTACTATACCCTGCTTAGGCAGCAAGGATTGTCTTTTGTGCTTCCTTATGACGCGATGTAGTGGGCGACACGCAGGATTCACCATACACGCTTGCATTGCAGAGAAGGCCTGGAGCTGGACTGTTCTAGCCGTAAAAATTTCTGCTTGTGCTACTCGCATCATGCCCAGTTTCTTGGGACCACTTAACTGTATTTGAAAACACAATCCGCGGGCGAGGTTAGAAGTCCTGGTAAAGATTTATAATCAGCCGCTCAACCATACAGGACCAATGTGCCCTGGTGGACCGAGCCCGGGCTGCCGCAAAAGCCACAGGGGTCTCGGAATAGGAAGCCCTCCTAGAATTTGTACGGGACGGGCCCTTCTGGCTCGTCCCAAACTCTTTCTTTGTACATAGCCACAATAAATGTTTTTCACTCACTCACGCCCAACAATTTGTGTGCCTTGCAGCATGAAATCCTTGGTGTGCCTTATGGCAGGAAATTTTCGAAATGCAACATGTTTAAGAAATAGGTCGGTAATTGGGTACAGTACTATGTGGTCCCCATTTGCGTACAGGTGCAACATTGGCTATTATCCAGTCATCAGGAAAATAGTTCCAGTCATCATTCCATTTCAATACCAATAGAATATTGAAGTGAATTTTTTCTAAAGGCATGTGTCAATTCCAATTTTGTCGATTTAATTTTCAGGTCGTTTCTAAATAAGAGCTACACTATTACTTGTTTCCTGGCAGGAGAAAGAGCAGCAGATATTTCCTGTTTTGAAGAAATTATGGCCACATTTTGGTGACGTGTGCCGAAAAGTTGAACTGTGGAGGTTGATTATGTGCTCGAAAAACAGTTACGGAATACTCGCTTTCTCCAATTTTTTACACATTATACACGGCATTTAGTTGTTTCCCCCCGGTATGCTCGATAAACTATGCGTGGCATGGTGTTTGTATTTATTCAAAGTATGAAGCAGTGTTCTGAGTGACAAGCGATATATAGTATGTTCATTCTGTGGAGGTTCATTACAGCCTTTGTAGAAAGTTACTCGTTGAAGTGTTTCAGGGTGTCATAGTGCAGTTAGTCGAATAGTTTGCCAGACTTATAAAACAGCTCGCACAAGGTACGGACTTGAAATTCCATGAAAATAGGAGAATTCTGAGCACAATGCGTAGCGAAACTTTCCCTTTCCTGCTTTAAATGCAAGTGCTCCAGGTAATTTACTAGACCCTCGTTTTTTCAAGTGTTTTCGTGCATCATACGAGGGGCGTAGTTTGTTTCTCCGGTGTCCTCGGTGAGCTAACCATGCCATCTTGTTTTTATCTCGGGAAAATTAGGGGCATGTTATAGGCACTATATTGGCAATGTATAAAATGAGTGGGTTAAATTTGCCTTTTCCGATGGAATAGACGGCTGCACCGAGGTAAAATTGTGCGAACATAGGGGGAACAATACGCCAAGTTTATGTGCGATTGTAAATGCGTGTTGATTATGTACAGTTTTGAAAAAACTGTGAGCAAGTATTTGTAAATATCACACTGTTGTTATTAGTTAGGTTTCACAATGTCCCCAAGAGAACTCTGCATTTCAGATATTTTATACTTTGATGGAATAGACAGCATTTTAACTACAGTGTGTCGTGGAGGTTTAAAGTTTCTGGCTTATTTGAAGCGTTACGAATATTTATTGAACCCTCATTTTTTGCCTTCAACTTTTTCATACGTGATAAACCTGATTCGCCTGGTGTCCTCATTGAACTAAAGGAGGTAGCTTCTTTCAGTTTTGTGACTTTGAGGGCTAGGTAGCGTTTGATGTGGAGGTAAAGTTCACAATAGATGGGTAATTCGGACTTTCACAATGAATTACGTATGCAAGCACTCTAGAGCCTCTAGAGCCTATCTGATGAGCAGGGCAGAATTGAGCCCACTGCCTTGACAGAACTGTAAATGCCACCAAGACCAAATTTAGCGAAAATTGGTGGTACACTATGAAAACTCTCTGTGCGAGTTAAATGGGGTTGAGTCAAACAGAGTCTTTGTAAAAAAATTCTTATTCAAGTGTTAGAGCATAAATATGGCCGCTTTCAGCTATGCTTCCCAATGTCCCGACATAGCTGTTGGTTACAACAAAATTATATTTCGTGGAAAGGGGAGGGGGTTAAGGTAAGTGCTATGTGTGACAAAATTTTTACGGTCATGGTCTAGTTATAAGTATTGCAAAAAATTACTGAGCCGTAATTTTCTCCCACTATTTTTCATGCGTCATAATACGTTCCTCGTTGGTTTCAGCTATGTTCTCGGTGAACTAAACAAACAAGACATATTGTTTATATTTGGTGAAAATAAAGGGCGCTGTATGGGCACTATGTAAGTAAACTACAAAGACGGGGGACTAATGATATTTGCAGTAAATTACGCAAGCAGGTGATCCGGAGCTTTCTGACTGCATGTTACGAACAAAGCAGAATTTATCCCGCTGATTGGGAGGACTTTGAACTCAACCAATATCAAATCTACAGAAATTTGAGAGGGCAGAGGGGGGGATGAGTAAGGAGGCAGTACACCATGATAAACGTTATGGCGAAGTGACATGTGTATTAATGAATTAATGGCTTTTTAAACATTTCCAAAAAGAAGCCAGGCTTCCAACGGAAAAGTCATATACAGGCAACTTCCTAAACAATGTGATATAATTATAAGAAACTGAAATTTTCATTCGAACTGTTCGAAAGAAACAGCTTCGCTGGACATTTGATTGTAATTCTCCAAGGTCGCACACATCTGCTGTCTTCTTTTCTTGTGAATATTGGAATTCATTTATGCTGATTGTATTTCATCGTGTACAACCTCGACAATACTATTACCTTAACTAGCGATACATTTGGGCTGTAGACCTACACAGCAAGTACAGTTCCTTGTTTAATTAGTGAAATTGTCTGTAACAAATGTGAATTTTCTTACGTGCCCTGCAGTGCTACTGGGTCTGGATCAGTAACCTCTGAATGCTCACTTCCTTTTGCTCCTGCATCATCTTGAGATTTTATATATTTGCAAGAAATAAATGGAACTTTAAATAATATTTCACGCTGCCATGGTTCACCATGTGTGATTTATAAATATGTCTATGTCTGGTGAATCTAAAAATAACTGACAGATGCATTTCTAGGCTTTTTCACTTATTGTAATAGTAATTCCATTTATATATATATATATGTATATATATATATATATATAGAGAGAGAGAGAGAGAGAGAGTCGCGAGATCGTTTGCAGTTTGCCTCGCCACTCGAGAAATAGTTGGTATGCCACTGTCCAAGAGTGACTTTGGCATGAGAGAACTACGTGTGCAATTGTGGATTAATGGTTAGAATATTGGGCCGCTGTGCTGGAAGACAGATTCGATCCCACCAACAGTCGCACACTGCTTTATAGCATTATGGGCAGATTTCACCCACTTTGGAACTGGGCTGAGTGTACACGAGTGTGTCACAGTTTGCACGAAATCGCAAGCTTGTGAGATGTACGAGGTATAGGAACGTCACTTTGATAAATGAGAGTGTGCAAGGTCGCACGTGCACGCAGGTATCAAGATGTCACAATCATCACAACCTATTGTGTACTTAGACAGTTAGCGGTGCTATGCTCTAGCCTAGTTTTCTTAATTTACTTATGCTGAATATCTGGAGAATCATTAGCACATGCAAAGAATTCTCAAAACAGAAATCTGGGACACTCTGCAGATAACCTATTTATTGAGGTGAGCTTCTTGCAGTCAGGCGCAGGGAAAAAGGGATGGGTCAACTGCATAGCTTCACCACAGCATGGTAGGATGTTAAGTGGTGCAGTCAGCAGATAACTTCTTGCTCTACGTGTATGTTTAGTGTGCTTTACCAATTCTGAAACCCTAGAGAAAGAAGTGTTCAGTAACTTTCGCATGGATATTTATGAGCCTATTCGCATTTTTTTCTTGGTGCAGAGAAAAAGCACTTCAAGCCATACGGGTTCACTTTTTGGTGGAAGCATTAAAGTACCTAGAGCAGCTACTTGTGGCCTGAAGCATCCAAAAAACAGGGTGATATGACTTTCAATGTGGCAAAGTATGCTGTAGAATCCCTAGCTTTCATTGGTTACCTTAGCCTGCAGCAAAATGATAATAAAAAGCCATAAATTCCTAGTAGCTGAATCATGAAATGCTTAAGTTGTGCATGTTTACATGTTTTCTGATCTAATTTGTACACCAGATCTAATTTGTAGCTTTTCCTTTAGATGTCTAATAAAATGAATGAGCTTTCACGTTACTACTTATTTAATTAAAATTTGTTGCATGCTCAACAGTGTTTGTTGTGATAGTCAATATGTAAACAAGGTGTGGAAAAGTTTATTTAGGTGCCTTGGGCGAGTCCTCAACAGCAAGTTTTAACAATTGTAGTGAAATTAACTTGGTATTATTTTTATCCCTCAAATATGTCCCACCTTTTCATACCCATTTCATGCATCTAAGAAGGCTGCCTTTATATAGCTGTTTTAATGAGCATACAAGTAACATTTAGGTGGGCTACACTGTCATACACCATAAAAATGTGCTGTATTCTTTCACTCAAACAAAATATGAATAACTTTGAATTGACATCGAGGCCATTTTTAGGTAACATTCAAATGCCCTTTTCTAGATGTTCACTGAACATCCACGTAATATGCACAAGTCTTGCAACACAATGTCTGTGAGATACCCAGATGTTCTAGAAAAATAAACATGTGTAGTGCATACAAAAATGTGATCTGGATCATTGAAACATGTTAAAATTCTTTAAAGTATGCTCAGTGTAGGTACGGGAGCCCAATAATTGATCACCCACGCAACAGTAAAAGCATACGTGAAAGACAATACAACAATAAATGTGTGTTGTGCATTTAATGCGAGTTTATTGCAAAAGAGCATAATCTGGACTTGGAGCGTTAGATTGTTATGGAGTGCTGCCCTTTAGCATGAATTTTTTTATGCTGTTGTCTCTGTCCACTTGTGCTCATGGCCAATAAAAATTGTAGGCAAAGCTATACCGTGCCTAAAATTTGACAGTTTTAAGCACCCAATCAAACAGGAGTAGTGTATAAGACTCACTGAGGGCATAGTTGGCACATACTTAGCGTAGTTAGTGCAAAAAACAAACGGTTGTGTGGAGGCTAGTTGGTTCTTTAACACGGAAGCCAAATTGTGCTGCATAGCTGATACGAAATACTCCTAAGTAAGAATGTTAAGGCACACAAGACAGTGCACAATCATCCTGTGTGTTTCGTATGAACTATGCAGTGCAACTTGGCTTCCATGCAAAAGTCACACAGTACAAAAAACAAAAAGACAACTCCAGTGTATATCTCTTTTTTTGTTGTTGTGCTGTGTGCGTGTGCTTTTCTTGTGTTTTTTGCACTCACTATGTTAAAGGGAAGCAATGCTCCCAATTTCATAGCTGGTGAATATTGTGCACCTGCAAAAAAAATGTAGAAAAAAGCTATTTATAGGTAATATGCTGTGTTGACCTGTTGCGTATACAATGCCAGCTTTGCAAGAAAATAAAAATTTATAAGCAAACTTTTATTGGCAGAACCATTACAGCAAACTATATGTCTGATTTTCCATCTTAGACAATAGTGTACAATTTACATAGAGGTACACACGCTCCTGATGACTTGATGGTAGTGAATGCACGCAGCTGTTACATCTAGTGGACCTGTACAAAAGAGGAAAAAAAAGCACAAGTGAAGTACAAAGGATTAAAAAATCTGCAACTTGCACTCAAATATGAACATGTCACTGTGACAACCTGAGTGCTGCTGTGTAGCATTTTCTTATCCTGTTGGTCCGCGGTCACAAGTGCCTGTCTTGTATGAAGCTGCTTAGCACAGCTTCATGACAAGACTTCTCTATCCGCCATCCGAGAACACACTCTGTAGCGGTCAGGCTCCATTGAGAGACTTGCGGCAACAGGAAGGTAATGTGGGCAATTTAAGTACAGATTTTGGTTGCTAAAGCTGTACCAGACCTATGGGAAGCAAATTTTTTAACATACTTTAATATCCAAAGTACTTGCGACTACTTAGAAGCAGCATGATCAGGTTTTTAACTAATATAAAGTGAACTTGCCCACAATAAAGCCCACAAGAATTAAGTTCCCGAAGGACTGTCGATGCCAGCTGGCGATGTCAAGAACAATAAACGCTGAAGGTGACGCTCTTTAGATGCTGAAGTGTGCCCATGCCAAATCAAATAATCGGCCAAAAATATGTTGGGAACTTGTTCCTTGCAGTTGAGCCTTAATAATCCCAATGCCGGAGGCAACCACAAAGCAGTTAAACAACTACTAATGGAACTATGTTAGTGCATTGCTAATGAACAAATACACCTCTTAACAGCATTGAAGTGTACAAATAAATTGTAAATTGCCACTGGGGTTAGGTTATATTAGGTTAGTTTGGGTGAGTTGACTAGAACTAGTTCTGCTTCCTTCTCGACGAAATGGTGTCATACTTTGAAAGTAGAGTAGAATAGAACTCGCTCTGCTTCCTTCACGATGAATGTGGCAATTCTTGGCCAGTAACGAGTTGACTAGGACTAGTTCTGTTTCCTTCATGATGAAATGTTCCGGTCTTGGCCAGCTGTGTTGACTAGAACTAGTTCTGCTTCCTTCACAATAAAAGTTGCCCTTCTTTGCTAGTAGAGTTGACTAAAACTTAAAAGTGACTAGAACAATGAAAAAAAAGTTTCACATCACCGGGTTGTGCCAGTGTTTACTGGTAGTTTGTTGATACACTGAAACCTGATTAGAACAAGCAGGCCTATGCACTAAAATAATTCACTATATTAGGAAACTCTTTAAATCCAAACTCACCTATAACGAAATGAAAAAAAATTTTGCATTGTGTTTGTTCTACACGAATTTTTTGTCTTCAGTGGAAAATTAGGCCAGAGGTATCTGCTTTTTCGTAAACAAAACTACGCATAGTAGACAGCAATTTTTACTTGTGCTTTGAACAGCTTGCCAGTCACTAAACGTAGTGACTCGATTGGATCTTACTTATAGTACACTGCTGGCATGCTTCCGAGCATTCTCACCATTTAGGCTAAAAAAATCCTCTGTTATGAGCAAGTGTTTGACACGAGTATCAGTCAGCAAGTTTTGTGTGTGCGATGTACAGGATAATTCAGTTTATGCTGGTCTGGTTTGTTATATTCAGGTTTCGCTGTAGAACTGCACAAAGAGAATAACGCTATGTACTATGAGTATCGATATTTTCCTTGGCAGTAGCCAAACATGACTTAGAGCCCACAATTACTTTGTTATCTAATTTATCCGCTAAAGGGCCAAGGCATGCTCTGTGAAATCTTCTTGAACAATGTGCACAAGAAATGTCCAGTACTATTCTACCATATATCGGTTGCCTGCACACACAATGCAACTCATAAATGCAATCTTTTGGCCGCACACAAACAGTAAGAGAGCTTGCGAGTGGAAAATCGTCCATTTTGCCTTTTTGTATGCATTTCAGCAAATGTCTGCGCAGCATACTCTGATTAAGGTTTAAATTTTCTGGACTCCTATCTGGTGCTACGTAATACATATTTGCTACTGCAAACAAGCCGCAGTCAAGCGTGTTGCACTAGTTTTGTGTCCCTTTAGTGCGAATAGTCAGCTTTGGGGGCTGTAACTTTAGCATATTACAGAATTGCCTGACGGCATCAGAAGGAATATCTTAGTCAATTGAGTCAAACACAAAGACTGTTTTCATCAGAATCAACATTGCTTACTGTAAGCCAGTGATCGGGGTTTCAGACATGCAAGATTTGAATAAAAGGGCTTTTTACTTGAGTACATTGTAAACGCTGACCAAGAAGCACATCTTGAAAGCGATCCCAATGAGGAAATTTTGAATGAATTAAGTATTGTGCTGATATCGAGGTACCCTATACTAAAGCATTTAAATCGACATCTGAAAGAAAGTAGCGTTTTGCAAACATTTAACATGTCTGCTGTCACCGTTGCAAGGCCTACTGTATTCTTTTGCGACGACAAAAACTTGCGCTTAACAGCTCTGACTTTCCTTGGCCGTCCTCTTCTTGCTTTCACCAAAGGCACAAGCTTTGTACTATTCCAATGCCTGCAACTGCTCGTAGCAGTAATTTGGGGTAATGGAGCTGGTGTACCTTGTAAGCTAACTGTAATTTGATTACTAGGAAAGGTGGTTAAGTTCCTGAAGAATGCCTCACATGATACTCCATTAGCTCCTTCTCACCACAATTAGCTAATACATTAGCAACAGCCTTGGACATTTCACAAAGTGTCTTGTAGGTGTAGGAATACTTTTTTGCGCAGTGTCCAGCTTCGCAGATAGCGGCAGCTGAATGCTGCTTGTCACTACTGGTGTGGCACTAGAGGCCATGCAGCTGGCGCTCAGGAAACGATCTTTGCACCACCTGTCCAGTATGCATGCTTTGTCAAAAAGGTCTTGCTGGGCAAAATGTCGAGCTGCTAAAATGTGCGCACAAGGCAAACTGTACTGATTATAAAAAGCACACATGCAACACGTCAGGCATAATGAAACACTGTGCTTGGAACTTGCTGAAGCCACTACCTAAGATTTAGTAATGGAATTGACCAGATAATCTACTCCTTTAAACCGTTCATACTGCTCAAGTACTTTACCTGTGGCCTCAGAAGTACAATTACGGGACAAGGCTAGCTGAAATAGCTCACTGGCATCACTTACATTTAGGTTCAGCTTCATTTCCTTAAACTTGGAAAATTTTTAAGATAAGAAATCCGTGTTAATATAACTTACTAATGCTTCTATGGCTCGAACCAAATGCATGCTTGAAGTGAGATAACTTTTAATCTTTTGATTGTGACACTCAATGCGATTATTCGTGTTCTTGCCAAATGTAGGAAGTTCTGCATGTAATAAGAAATAAAATCTTTAGAAGCCATAGCTCCGAGCTCAGCAAGCCTGTCTAAGTAGTCCTGCATAGTGAAGGAATAAACGATTTTCTTTAAGAGAGGAAATAACCGATCACACTGGAGTCTAGCTT